>NW_021145369.1:0-63633 GCF_002837175.3 Physeter macrocephalus | reverse complement strand
CCTCATCTCCCTGCTGGGCGTCCTCATCTCCCTGCTGGGCGTCCTCATCTCCCTGCTGGGCGTCCTCATCTCCCTGCTGGGCGTCCTCATCTCCCTGCTGGGCGTCCTCATCTCCCTGCTGGGCGTCCTCATCTCCCTGCTGGGCGTCCTCATCTCCCTGCTGGGCGTCCTCATCTCCCTGCTGGGCGTCCTCATCTCCCTGCTGGGCACCCTCATCTCCCTGCTGGGCGTCCTCATCTCCCTGCTGGGCGTCCTCATCTCCCTGCTGGGCGTCCTCATCTCCCTGCTGGGCGTCCTCATCTCCCTGCTGGGCGTCCTCATCTCCCTGCTGGGCGTCCTCATCTCCCTGCTGGGCGTCCTCATCTCCCTGCTGGGCGTCCTCATCTCCCTGCTGGGCGTCCTCATCTCCCTGCTGGGCACCCTCATCTCCCTGCTGGGCATCCTCATCTCCCTGCTGGGCATCCTCATCTCCCTGCTGGGCATCCTCATCTCCCTGCTGGGCATCCTCATCTCCCTGCTGGGCATCCTCATCTCCCTGCTGGGCATCCTCATCTCCCTGCTGGGCATCCTCATCTCCCTGCTGGGCATCCTCATCTCCCTGCTGGGCATCCTCATCTCCCTGCTGGGCATCCTCATCTCCCTGCTGGGCATCCTCATCTCCCTGCTGGGCATCCTCATCTCCCTGCTGGGCATCCTCATCTCCCTGCTGGGCATCCTCATCTCCCTGCTGGGCACCCTCATCTCCCTGCTGGGCATCCTCATCTCCCTGCTGGGCGAGTTCTGGTGCCTGCTGGGCACCCGCACCCTGTTTGATCTTTGCCAGATACAGGTGGGCACCTCCTCCCTGAACGTGCCCCGGACACCGAAGCCCCGCTCCAGACAGCCCTGGGAGCCTCGACAAGTTTCCGGGGTGACCTCTCTTGGGGTGGGGGTCGGAGGCAGCTGGAATCCCCTCTCCCACCTGGGGTTAACTTTTGACCCCTCGGTAGCCAGGGTCGCTAGGAACGGGGCGGGCGCCCCCCACCCTATCCAGTGCCCCAGAGGCCCCCGAACGAGAGGAAGGCCCTGAAAATCGGAAGGCTGAGGCCCCCCTGCGGGATGGGGGAATTGAGTGGCGCCCTCCATCCCTTCCTCCCTGCCTGCCCTCAGGATTTTCCATCCCAGAGGCCTTCCGCGTCAGCTCCAAGCCAGCCCCAGCCCTCGGCACCTGCCCAGCCGCAGGGGACGGCCCCCTCCTGACTTACCTCAGCAAGGACCTGGGGTCTCTCAGAGCCGCCTGGGCTCACCTGGAGGCCTCGACCCCAGGATGCCGCCTGGCGGCCAAATGGCAGGGCCGCCCCCAACCTGAAGCACTGGGGGCCCCAGGAGGGAGGGGAGGATTGGGGGCTGGGCCCCTCAGAGGGTGCGGGGGGAACGCATGGAGGCTGCTGGGTTAACCCTCTTTTTCTCAGGCTGGACAACGGATACAGCCCCTCAGCCCTGCCTTCCCAGAGCGTTGAGGGATGGGGAGAGATTGTCTCCTCAGAATGGCTTCCCCCTTTATCAACCTCCCTTGCCCTTTCCACAAACAATAAAGGTGATTCTCTCAGATTTGTCTCAGAATCATGAACACACAGAGAGGTGAAGAGGCTTTTCTAAGGCCACAGAGCTCTCCGACTGAGGCAGGCTCCCTGGGATATGGGCCAGCTGGGTCCCTGGGTTCAGAAATTTAATATTGACGTGGCTGAGGACGCGACGGGGATGCGGTGGCGTGGATGGGCACGTGGTCTGGGACTCACCTGCTTCTTGGGTGGATGATGCCCGCATCCTGTCCCATCCTAGGCTAAGAAACAACTGGAGGGAGTATGATGCCTAGTCCTCTATTGGTGCCCTTGGTCCCCAGCCTCTGACCCTGACACGAGGATCTTTCAGCCTTGTATCCCCTGCAGGGCCCAGCTCATGAAGGCCACAGGGTATATGGAAAAAGGTTGGGTACCAGCTCCTCTGCTTACCTGCTGTGTGGCCTTGGGTAGGCCACTGCCCCTCTCTGAGCCTGTCAGAAGAACAACTACCATGTGTTGGGCACTGCACTGAGCATTTTTATTATCTCATCTCATTTTAACATCAGCCCCAAGAGGCAGGTACTCTTATCCCTTTTTAGATTCAGAAACCGAGGCTCAGAGAGACTAAGTAACTTGCTCAAGGACACACAGCTAGTTAGTGGCAAGGCAGGATTTGAATCAGGTAGCCTGACCCGCAGAGGTCAAGTGCTGTGCGTGTTCCCTGCTACCCACTTCTTGTTGAAGAATTGGGGCCAGGGAAACTAACAGAGGTGGGCATAAAAAAATATGGCAGGTCCATTCCTGGTAGGTTCTGGAATGTTGTTCCCACCACCTCAGGTTAGCCTGAGGCTCTCTACCCACACCCATGTTCTCCTGGCCCAGGCACCCAGCCCACAAGGCAGTTTGTGTCCATGGGGATTGAGGGCCCCAACTCAAGGACACTTTCCCAGGAGGGACCCCACAGAGCAAAGGAGACTGCCAGCCAGGGGGGCTTCCAAAGGGGTTGTGAGGGTCAGGTTGTCTGGGAGAGGCAAGGGAGGCACCAGGGAGGAGGTGGGACCTGGAGAACGTTCTTCAAGGATTCCAGGCTCTAAAGGGTCCCACTCCTCAGCAAAGCCCACCATGGTCACCCAAAGTCTACCACTTTGGAGCGGAGTCTGGCCTAGGATTCCACTCCCCACCCTGGGTGCACCTGAGATACAGGGACAGGCTGGCCCCTAGGCCAGTCGGGGCGGTTTCAGCTCCTTCCTCCAGGAATGGCCACCAACAGACAGTTGGAGCCCAACTTCTGATCCCCTGCTGTCTATCCCGCCCCCAGGAGGGACCTTTCAGCCCCAGAGTAGCTGAGGTGGGGGAAGTGCCTGTGGATGCCCCTCCCCCAATACAGAACCCAGCCCCCCTCTGCCTGGGAGTGTGCTTGGTTCCCTCTGGGCAGGAAACTTGCCCCAGTCTAGGAGAAAGTGGCTCAGTTAGGTGAGCACAGGGCCAGCCCCTTGCCAGAGCCAGACTGGACACCAGGTTCCAACTCAGGCCTGACGTTTTTGCTGGAAGGTTCCCTGGCCTCCCAGCCCCCCACACAGCCCGGGACCCCGTGGGGACAGGGCTGGGAGGAGATTGGACTTGGCAGTCCTTTCCTTTTTATGGGCACAGGGACTGTTCTCCAAACAAAAATTGGGCCACGTGGGTTGGCATAGTATTCTTTTCTTATCTATTAAATTATTTTTGTGAAAAATCTGCCAAGGGTGTAAAAATTAGAGCACTCTAGTGAGCCCTACCAAACAAAGAGAACTAGGCCTGAAGTCCAGAGGGTAGAGGAAATCGAAAAGGTATGGTCTGCAACAGGGGCATGAAGCTGAACTTGTTCTGCCACAGACCATGAGATCCCAAATCCTGGGTCCGAAACAGCATCCTTCTGAAGAGGTGGGAAACCCGAGCCCCAGTCCCTGCTAAGAGGGAATGGGGGGGCTTCCCTGGTGGCGCAGTGGTTAAGAATCCGCCTGCCAATGCAGGGGACACGGGTTCGATCCCTGGTCTGGGAAGAGCCCACATGCCACGGAGCAACTAAGCCTGTGCGCCACAACTGCTGAGCCTCCGCTCTAGAGCCCGCGAGCCACAACTACTGAGCCCGTGTGCCACAACTACTGAAGCCCACGCACTTAGAGCCCGTGCTCCCCAACAAGAGAAGCCACCGCAATGAGAAGCCCGCGCACCGCAACGAAGAGTAGCCCCCGCTCGCCGCAACTAGAGAAAGCCCGCGTGCGGCAATGAAGACCCAATGAGCCAAAGATAAATAAAATAAAATAAATAAAATTTAAAAAAGAGGGAATGGTACCTCTGGAGCACCTGGGATTGGGGTGAGCCTTCCTCCTCCCTCCTGTGGGTTTTCTGAGCTATGGCGTTGTCCCTCTTGATGTCCTGCATTCCTTCCCCTATTACTGAACATCTGCATGGGGCGAGGCTCTGGGCCAAATACTGAGGACGAGCAAGATACACAAGTAGCAACTGGTGCTGGAAAAAAAAAAAAAAAAAAGTTGGGTATGGGGATAGAGTGACAGGGGTGAAGGAGGGTGTATTTGTTATCTACAGCTATGTAGAAAATGACCCTGAAACAGCAGCGTAAAACAACAGACACTTATTGTCTCACTTTTTCTGGGGGCTGGGAATCCAGGTGCAGCTTGGCTGGGTCTTCTGGCTCAGAGTCTCACAGGCCACAGTCAAGGTGTCACCCAAGGCTATGGTGTCATCTTAAGGCTCGACTGGAGCAGGATCCACTTCCAGTCTCACATTGCTGTTGGCAGGATTCAGTTTCTCACGGGCTAGTGGACCGAGGGGCTCAGTTCCTCTCTGGCTATTGGCCAGGGTCTCCCTCAGTTCCTTGCCACGTGGGCCTCTCCATAGGGCAGCCCACAACATGGCAGCCACCTTCCCTCAGAGCAAGTCAGGGAGACAGAGAGAAGATGAGCAGGACAGAAGTCACCGTCTTTGTAACCCCGTGTTAAAAGCGACATTCCACTCTTTTGCTGCATTCTATTGGTTAGAAGCAAGTCGCTGAGTCTAGCCCACCCTTTAGAGAAAGGGATTACACGAGGGCGTGGCAGAGGGTGGGGGTCCTCAGGGGGCCACTTTAGAAGCTGCCTTCCACAGAAGGCTTCTTTGAGGAGACCTGAATGGACTGCAGGAGCAGGCCAAGCCGTAAGCTGAGGGAAGAACACCCCAGGCTGAGAGAACAGCACAGGTAAAGGCCCTGAGGTGGGAACAAGCTGGGAGAATCCAGGAACAGCAGGAAGTTTAGCATGGCTGGAGCATCACGGAGAGGATGGAGTGGCAGGAATGAGGTCACAGAGGTGGGCGGGGACCAGATCTCTCAGGGCCACAGCCAGCATTAGGAATTTATTCCCCTGTGATGGGCAGCCAGTGGAGGGTTTGCACATGGAGGTGACATAATCTGACTTTTACGTTTTTAAAGGATTCCCCTCCTTGCTGTTTTTAGAATAGACAGTGTAGAAACAGTAAACCAGTTTGAAAGCATTTGAAACAACCCAGATGAGAGCACGGGGGCTTGGACCAGGGTGGTGGCCGGGGAGGGGGCCAGGGTAGTTGCATTCTGAACGTGTTTTGAGAGATTGATAAGATTCCCTGGTCAATTAGATGTGGGCTCGAGAGGAAGAGAGGAATCCTGGGAACTCTTTGATTTGGGGCCTGAACAACTGGGTGAATGAGATGAAGGCCTCCAGGGACAGAGCAGGGTTACCTCAAGCAGGTGTGGTCAGCATCAGTGGAGGGTCCAGGTGTTGTGAGGTGTGTGATGTGGTCTGGAGTTCAGAGAGACCTCGCTAAGAAGGAGCTGCAGAAACCAACCCTGAAGGTTGAGGGGGAGTTCCCAGGACATGGGGTGGTGGTGAAGCCCAGGCAGGTCTCAAGGCTCCTGAGTGGCCTGAGGGATGGAGGAGGGGTCGGGTCAGTGTGGCTGGAGCCGAGGAGGCAACGGGCACAGTGGCGGGAGATGCTGTCACGGAAGTGGGCTGGGGCCAGATCGCCAGGACGGGGGAGGGCTTTCGCATTTTCCCCAAGAGCATCAGGAGCCGCAGAAGGGGTGTCGGGGCCTGTGATGACCACATGCTGCCGTAGCGAGATGGCCTGGCCGGCTTGGAGAATGGATCGTAAGGAGTGAGAGCAGGGCGAATCCAATTTTAAGGGTCTCCTTTAGGGACTTCCCTGGCGGTCCAATGGTTAGGACTCCGCGCTTCCACGGCAGGGGGCGCAGGTTTGATCACTGGTCAGGGAACTAAGATCCCATGTGCCGCATGGTGCGGCCAAAAAAAAAAAAAAAGAAAGGGTCCCCTTTAGAAAAAAGAATACAAAATTCATATGAAAGTGAATATTGATTGAGAATGAGAAAGAAAAGCAGGACGAGCTGCTGGAACCCTGGAGATTTGGGTCCTTCTTCTGACATCTCTGTGGGCAGCTTGCCAGGAACACTTAAAGAGAAATGTTTCCTGAGTGTAACCTGGCTGCCCCTCCCTCCTAGAACACCTCCTAACTCCCAGAGACCCCCCAGTCCTCACAGGGGCCGTGCAAGTGAGAGGCCTGAGCGTAAGTTTCATTAACTTCACGGTAAGCCCACCTCTGCGGAAGAGAGAAGTGGGGAGGCCGGCGAGGGGCCCTGGCAGGGTCTGGGCCACGTTACACTTCAGTAAGGAGGCGTCTCAGGGGTGGGGGTCCTCACTGCCAGAGAGCAGTGAGGTGTTGGATAGATGCCGCCAGGGGTGGAGGCTCGCGGTGAAGCGGGAGCTCAAGGAGGGGCCTGGGGTCGGTGGGGGAACGGGGCCCTGCCCCTGGCAAGCAGCCGAGGGCTTGGGGCAGGCTCAGGGACCCTCCCAAGTGAGTGATGCCAGGACTTCCTTTCCTCTGTCCACAGAAGGGGCTCTGACCTTAAAGGCCTGGGTCAAGGAGGGGCCTTTCCAGCCCACTGAGACTCACGCCCCCCCATGGCCACCCCACACGTCCCGCCCCTCACCGTGAAACCTGTGCGGGTGTGCTTAGTTGAGGGGGGGCCGTGGGAACCAGGGGGTCCAGCCAGAGCCAGCTCAGGACGCTGGACCAGGAGGGGATTAAAAGCCAGACGTTGTTGTCACGGCCAGGTCTAGAGGCTGGGCCCTGCCTGACCCAAGTGGACACAGGCTTGGGGCCTGAGAGTGGGGAACTCCATGTGGCTATAACTGTGGCTTGGTTACTCCCTGCTTGGTTTTTGAACACTTCCCTACACGCTTGGCCTGTTCAGTAAAAGGGCTTGGAGCTAGACTACATGGGCTTGAAAGAAGCTTCCTAACGGAGATGACCCTGAGCAAGTTACTCTCTCTGGGCCTCAGTTTCCCCACTTGATGAGAGGACTGAACAGGATGATGGAGGTAGGGCACTTAGACCAGAGCCTGACTGTGGCCTCTAGTGCCCTCCCCATCGCCCCCTCCCCACAAGGGACTGCGACTCAGTCTCGGCCAAGCCCTTCTGATGTGAAGGGTCAATGAACACAGCTGAGTAAGAGGGACTGGGAACGAGGCACTGGCTCAGGCGGCAGAAGCAGAAATGGATCTCAGCGAAGGAAGAGAATGAAGAGGTCTCCCGCCTCCCCGTTTTGTCCACCAGACTGCTCCCCAGGTAGAGGAAGAAGAGAAGAAGCACATTTGCATTTTATTCGCAAAGAGCTGCATGAGGAATTATAAGCCTGAGCTCCGTATTTTTCTTGCATTATTTTCCCCCAGGCTTCAGGACAACCTTGTAAGGAGTTGATCTTTTCTCTATCTTCCCGGAGGACACTCAAGGTTCAGAGAAATTAAGTGACTTGCTCAAGGTTGCAGAGCTAATAAGTGGGGGAGCCAACATCCAAATTCAAGTGGGTCTGACTCCAAAACCCAGGCTTCTTAACGGCTCACTACCTTATACTAGTTCTCATGTGATTTGCATATGCAGCTACTTAAGACCCCCTACTCTTACTCCTGCATTTCGTCAGAATTACTGAGACCCTACTATGTGCCAAGCACTGTGCTGGGTGCTGGAGACACGGAGGATAATAAGACACAGCCCTGCTCCCAGTTTGGTGGGTAAAGCATATTGGTTCAACCCAGCAGCCTTGAAATGAATCCACAGGATTGCCATGAGTCCTGACACCTGGAGGAATCAGGGCAGGCTTCTCAAAAGTGGTGACAGTGGTGCAGAGTTTGGAGGAAGAGATGATCCAGACCCATGGAGTCTCACCAATATTCCTCATGACTTTGCTTTAAGCAACAGAAATAGTTTTAACTGGTTGAAGAAAAATCAAGAAAAAAGGGAATGCATTGGCTCCAGAGATCCAGAGGTAGGACTTCAAGCATGGCTGGATCCAGCAGCCTAAGCGATGTAATCAGTTATCTCTTCTTTTTTTTTCTTTCCTTTTTTTTTTTTTTTTTTTTTTTTTGCGGTACGCGGGCCTCTCACTGTTGTGGCCTCTCCCGTTGCGGAGCACAGGCTCTGGACGCGCAGGCTCAGCGGCCATGGCTCACGGGCCCAGCCGCTCCACGGCATGTGGGATCCTCCCGGACCGGGGCACGAACCCATGTCCCTTGCATCGGCAGGCGGACCCTCAACCACTGCGCCACCAGGGAAGCCCTCTCCTTTTAAAAAAAAATAAATTTATTTACTTATTTTTGGCTGCATTGGGTCTTCATTGCTGCATGCAGGCTTTCTCTAGTTGCGGCGAGAGGAGGCTACTCTTCGTTGCGGTGTGTGGACTTCTCATTGCAGTGGCTTCTCTCGTGGCAGAGCACGGGCTCTAGGCGCGTGGGCTTCAGTAGTTGTGGCATGCGGGCTCAGTAGTTGTGGCTCGTGGGCTCTACAGCACAGGCTCAGTTGTTGTGGCACACGGGCTTAGTGGCTCCTCAGCATGTGGGATCTTCCCGAGCCAGGGCTCGAACCCATGTCCCCTGCATTGGCAGGTGGATTCTTAACCACTGCACCACCAGGGAAGCCCATTATAGATTTGGGTTTCCTTCTCTATCATCTTTGCCCTGCTGTCCTCTGTCTTGGTCCAAGTGTTGGCATAAATGGTGCCAAGCTTGCATCCTGTCACCCTGGAAAAATAGTGCCTCTTTCTACATAGTTCCAGCCAGGCATTGAGAGTAGGAGTGAGCTTTCCCAAAGAGAAATTGGGTGCTGTCCAGAATCCGAGAAAGTGATGCCAACTGACAGGAACCATGACGTCCCTTGGATTCTCCAGCAGAACCAAGTCTTCCTTACCTTCAGCACTTTTGTCCATCTCACTATAATATCCCCAAACCTCTGTCCTCTCTGTGATGGGAAGAGGACAGTAACTCACCTGAACACCTACTAAGCACCAGGAAACTTCATCCATATTCATCCCAACGAATCCTCACAAAGCCACAGGGAGGTTCTGCTATCCCAGGTTCACAAGAGGAAACTGAGGCTCAGAGAGAAGTGACTTGCCCAAGGTAACAGGCTGGCATGTGACAGAGCTGCAGTCACTCACAGATACTGATGTTACTCATCTCTCTGCTTGCCCACCTCCCCTGCAAGCTGCCCCTGCTACAGTTTGTGGGAGCCCCCACTTCCCTGCACTGCTGCACCCCTGCCCAGCCCCTAGCACAGTAGGTGCTCAGGAAACAAGTGTTGGACGGACCTGACTTCAAGCAGGCAGAGTGAATGATGGAGGGAGGGGCAGGAGAAGAACCAGGACAGGGAGGTCCGGGGGGGGGTCTCTGAGGCTGTTTGCCAAGCAGTAGACCCCCGACCCCCACCCGGGTGTATAATTTCATGCAGCTTCACACGTGGGCACCCCTGGGCTAGGGTTGACAGTTCTGCTCTGACCTGGCCCAGGCGGAGCCTGGCCAGGGGAAAGGCAACTGGACCAAGGGATGCTTCCCCACCTTGGGGTCACCGGCTCCCTGGGGGCTGCAGCTCAGGGAGCCTCAGAGGAAAATCACAGAGGGGAGGACGCCTCCACGCCACTCTCCCCAGGCTTGTCACTTTTCTTGGATCTAGCTGCAGAGCAAAGGGACCCTGTGAGCAGAGAGCTCTAGAAACCAGGTGACAGTGATGTGGGAACAGCCAGCGCCACCACTGGTGGGGCACCAACTCTGGACCAGGCCCTGGTGCGCCCTTTCCCTGCCTCTGTCCCCGGCAGCTCTGCAAAGGGGAGCATTCATGTCTTCATTCAAGGGCAATCAGTCCAGCTGCCCCATGTTACAGGTGAGGAAACAGCCTCCGAGAGGGAAGGAACCTGTCCAAGGTCACAGCCAGCACCAGGGCACTAGGAGTGAAGCCTAAGTCTGACCTCAAAGCCCATGTTTTCCTACTGCCTTCCTCTCCCTGGAATGCCCTCCCCTATTCCTCTTGTGGCTGGCTCCTCCTCATCTCCTCCCAGAGAGGCCTGCCCTAGCCCCACCCACGCTCCTTATTCGGTCTCAGCCCCTTGCTCGTTCCTTTATAGCACACATCACCGCTGGTAATTATATTCATTTTTGTTGGGAGTTCCCTGGCGGTCCAGTGGTTAGGACTCAGCGCTTTCACTGCCAGGGCCTGGGGTTCAATCCCTGGTCGGGGAACTAAGGTCCCGCAAGCCAGCCGAGGACACGGTAGGTGCCCGACTGCTCTGTGGGCAGTAGGTGCCATGTTCCCCAGCACACTGGACAGCAGCAAATGTCCCCACTGCCCTGGATCTTGCCCCTCTCTCCCCGCCTTTCCGTGCCACCCAGGGTCTCAGCTGTCACGACCCTAATAGAAGATTGAGACCCCTTGCTCGGGGGCTTGGCAGAAAGCTGCTCGAGCCTGGCAGGACAGGAGGAGGGGAGCAGGGCCTCTGAGCTGGCAGACAAAGGGCGTGTGTTCTCTCTCATCCAGCGCACTTCCTGGGTTTCCATTGCAGGAAGCCGGGCACCTGCTAAGGTGACACCGACACCAGGGCTGGTGCGGGAGCCCCTTGTCCGGGACGCTCCTCTCCACCCTGGAGCAGCGCAGAGGTGGGACAAGCGACCAGGGGTGTCGGACAGCCGGTAAGTGGCGGCAGCTGGACCTCACATACCCCTTGGACCTTCCCCCTTCCCAGGCCCGTCTTGGCCCAGAATAGGTGTGGGGAGGCCTGGCTCCTAGGTGGAATCGCTGTGGCCTTAGACAAGGCTCCGGATCAACCCTTCGGTGCCTCATTGTCCCACCTGGAGATGCGGTAGGTGGCTCAGGGGTGTATCATGGAGGAGAGGGAAGGCAACTCCGTTTTTATTTGTTTTAAATAAGCTTCTGGGTCACAAAGCAATTAAAAAGCGGGTTCTATGGCTGAAAGTGTCTGAAAACCCCTGGATCGCACTTCCCCCTTAGGGTCCTTCCTATGGCTGGCATCCAGGGGTTCCCTCCTTCCTCCTGGGGGGATCTTGCTCTGAGCAGTGCTGCAGAGGGGAGTGACCTTGCCAGGCTGGAGAATGTGCCGGAGCAGGGGCTCAGGCAGCCTTGGGTGTGAGTCTCTCTCTGCCTAAAAGCGAGGGAGTCACCTCTCTTCCCATCTTGAAGGGTGGCAGTTGCACCCGCCCCTGGGACCGCAGGGCAACGCGTGTGCCCGGGGGCCCCCGCCAGTCTGGGTTTGAATCCAGCTCTGCCACTTGCCTCTTGTGTGACCTTGAGCCTCTCTGGGCCTCAGTTTCTTTGTCTGTGAAGCAGGGATAACCAGCCCTTTCCCATAGGGCTCTCCCGGGGATTAAATGGAAAGGTCTGTAGGCCGAGCATCAGCTAGAAAGCCCCTATAAACGGCAGCTACTGTTATTACTGTTATTGTAGAGTGGCTGAGAGGATCGAATGAGAAAAGGATGACAAGGGGGACAGGAGCGGTGACAAAACGTAGGTGAGGGATTTAAGGAGGCGGGAAGAAGAGGAGGAGCACGGGACATGGTGTCCAGGTTCCCCCCCCCCCGCAACCCCCATGAGTGTGAGCCCCACAAGAGCAGCCCCGGAGCCCTCCCTGCCAGCATGACGGCAGCTTGGGGCCCACAGAGGAGAGCCAGACCCTGCCTGGCCTCCCCACAGATGGCGCCGGGTCCCGCGCTCCTCTGGCCTCAGCCACTGTGGCTTTAATCAAAAGAACAATCTGTTTGCCTCTGAATCAGACCCAGATTCCTTTTCCCAGCAATGTTCCCTGGGCCTCCAGGGATTCAGGCGGCCCATCCAGGCTCCATCTCCTGCCCCAGAGCCCAGCCTCGGCTTCTCCCTCCTCATTCCACGTTTGGGCGATGGGGGTGCAGGAGGCGGGAGGGGGTCAGATACAGGGCCCAGGGTGGCAAACCAGGTGACCTGATTGCCAGCTGGGCCCTGTCGACCAGGCCTCCTGGAGGAGCCTGTCCCCCCAAGACTCTAGGACCTGCCTGCAGAGGGCTTAAGGGCCCAGACAAGTCATTACCCCCATTTCAGAGGCGAAGAAACTGAGGCTCAGAAAGGTGGAGTGACTGCCTAGGGTCACATGATTCAATCCAGATCCACCTGACTCTTAAGACCTTGGGAGATCCTAGGCCAAACTGGTGGAGCCACCAACCCAGGTGACCTAGGGGAGGGGGAGGGGAAGGACCACTCTGGGTTCACAAAGGACAAGGAAGGTGCGCAGCGGAGGAGGCCTCCCACCCTCCAGGCCTGGGTCGAGGGGAAGGGAGGAGTGGTCGAGGGAACAAAGGGAGCGGGGAGGGGGCGGCGCGGGGCGCGGCCGGGCAGGTTCGGGGGCAGGTAGGGGCCGCTTCCGCCCGGCGGGAATCCCGGGCCCCCTCCCCCAAGCTTCACCTTTTATGGTAAGGCGGCCGGGGCGGCGGGGCGGAGGGGCGGAGGGAGCCGAGGGGGCGGGGGGAGCCGAGGGGGCGGGGAGGGCGGAGGGGCGGGAGGCGCCGCGCCGCTCCGGGTTCTGCTCGATCGGGTGACCGACCGGAGCCGCCGGGGGCGCGGGCGGCCCAGGTAAGCGGGGCGGGCGTGGGGTGGGGGTCCTGTCCTTCCGTCCCCGCCCCGGCGACAGACAGGTGACAGCACGGGCAGCCCTCGGCCGGCGCCCACCCTGAGCCCCAGCCGGGACCCCAGCCCCGTCGCTCCCGGAGGGGGCCTGCGGGACGAGGGGCCACGGGCGCTGTCCTTCTGTCTCAGTCCCTCGGTCTCTGTCCTCCGAGTGGAGGGAGGGCAGTTCTGGGGGGAGCTCTGGGGTCCCTGCCCGGGAGCGGCACGCGGAGAGCAGGGGTGGGCAGGGCGGAAGCTCCCGCACAAAGAGGACAGCGTCCCGCACATGGATCGAATTAAAGTCCCCGGCAGCGCCCCACAGTGACCCGGCCGGCCGCCCCGCCGGGCTGCTTGCTGGAGGGCGCTGGGTTTCCGGAGCTCCGGGGAGCTCCGGGCCCCTTTACCCAGCCAGGGTCAGGCGAGGGGAAGGAGAGACCGCAGGGCTGCCCCTCTCTGGGCCTCATATCCTCTCGGGGGCTGGGAAGGGGTGGGACTGGGCGATCCCCAAGGTGTATGCCTGGGGCATCCTGGCCTGGCTCCTCCTGCAGCCCGGATCTGAGGACCCCGGGAGGAGGGTGGGCAGCGACCAGATTCCTGCTCTTCCTAATGATGGAAGCTAAGTCCTGGTCCTCGCAGGTCCCCCAGGGGCTCCTCCTCCCCCTCTGGGGCTGAAGAACCAGTTAGCTTTCTCTTGGCACCTACCAAGTATCAAGATTTTGAGTACCCCTCTCCTTTTATCCTCTCAGCCACCCTTCCAGAAAGACCTCATTCTTCTCACTTTATGAAAAAACCGAGGCCCAGAGAGGTTCAGTGAGCTGCTCAGGGTCGCCCAGCAGGAAGGAGGGGGCCGAGGGTGAGCTCAGCCCTTTGTGCCTCTGCTTCCCTGGGGTGGGGGAAGGAAGCGGGACCTCCGGTGCCAGAGGCTGCAAGGCCCCCTGCAGGGGGCTTGGGGCTCGGTCTCACTCCACCTCCAGCAAAGTTTAGCTCCCAACCAAGCCTAGGCTCCAGCTTAAAGGTAGTTCCAGAGGCTTCTGGAGGGGGTTAGAAGGAGTGGGACAGGGGACCGTGTGGCGGCGGGGGTGAGGTGGGGTAGACTGCCCCACCCCTGGAGGCCCTCCGGCTCAGCCAGCCCGGGCCCTGCCCTGGGCCGCAGCCGAAAGCCCGGCTGGGTGGGTGGCTGGATCTCAGCCTTCTTCCTTCCTCTTGACAGGAAATGACTTTCCTTCCCTTTGTTTCCACTTTCTCCGCTTACCCAGCTGGATCTCAGATTCGCCCTCTCGGGGAGGAAGGGTGGCTGCCGAGGGTCCCCTGGGCTGGGCTGGCGGGGAGGCTGCCCCACAGGGAGCTCTCTCACCCACACCCCACACTAGGGTGACCTGGGGGAAGCCGGGGCTCCCTTTCCTTCCCCGGGGCTGACTGACGGGGCTTTGAAAATCCCTAGCCCGGCCCCTTCCCCTGGGGCCTGAAGTCCCTACCGGAACCGCTGGGGAGGGATGGGGGTGGGGCAGTGCTGCCCAGCTGTGAACATCTGGTCTCAGTGCTGGGACGTTCTCCTTGGACATTTTCTGAGAAACCAGCAGATCTGATTTCCCGGCGGGGGTGGGCTGGAATGGAGTGGGGTTCAGGGCGGGAGGGGAGGGAGGCAGAGGAGGCATCCTCAGTTATCTCTGGGGATGAGCCCAGGATATGCTGACCAGTCAGATAACTGGTCTGGATTGGGCCACCCTGGGGTAAGAACAGGCCTGGGGATTTTGCCCCACCCCTCCCCGCCGCCCCGAGCCATCCAGGGAAGAAAAAGTGTGTCCTCTCAGGCTCAAGGATACCCTCTGGACTTCCAGGTTGGATGGTGCTCTGTTAGAATTCCAAGTCTGCAACCTCTTGCTTGGGGCCTCACCTGGCCTCATCTATAAAGTGGGGGCATGACGCAGGCTGTATTGAGAATTAGGTGACTTTTGAGGCTGGGAAAGCACTCTCCATAGTGCCTGGCACAGGGCAAGCACTTTATCAGTGAGTGCCCTTGTTGTTTCTTGCATTTAAAGGTTAAATGCACTCTGAAAATTGTTTGCAAAAAGAGATTCTTCAACTTGTAACAAAGTATGAAATTGAAGCTGAGGACAGCCAACAGAAGCAGATGTACTTCCAAACATCACTTAACAAAACAAGAAACAAAAGAGAAGTACTTTAAAAGAACTTTTAAAGCTTTATTCATATATTGGTTTCTTATTCAGGTTTCTTATCAGAATGAGCTGCACGTTTTAACCAAACATAAACGAATTTAAAAGGAATTTAGGAGCATATGTTGTTGTTTTTGTTATTATTATTCTCCATCAGTCTCCAAGAGAGCCCACAGCGGCCAGTTGAGGGAAGCCTTTGAGTGGCCACTTGGGCTCCAAGTCCACATTAGGGTCCCTTGGGCCTCACCCCCGACCCACCCAGCCCCACCTCTCCAGGTTCACTCTTTGGGTCCCTATTTACTCTCCTCCCCATGAATCTGTGGGCCGGGCTCTGGGGCCTTGTCGGCGTGGCCTATATGGAGAGTAAGATAGAAAAAGGGCACACTCCTGAGCGGAGTGTGGTCGACTCACCCCAGCCCATGACCCCACCTCGTCCCCATAGCCCCGGAGCCTACTCTGTGCAGGAACCACCTGAGAGAAGGAAAATGGGCTGTCCCCGGTGGGGATGCCGCCCCGCTCCCAGATCCATGCTTTGATGTCTTCTGTGAGCCGGACTTGGGTCACACAAACATCACAGACACAACTGAAGGTAGATGAGGTCACTTGTCAGTTGCGGGGGCGGGGGACATGGTGATGGTGAGTCAGCTGTCATTGCCCTGTGGAATAGACAACCGCCCTGGAGTCGGGAATCAGGGGAGGCTTCGTGGAGGAGGTGATGTTTGGGCTAGGCGTCTAAGGAAAAACTGAAATTCACCCTGCAGCAGGGAGGAGAGGAAAAACAGGTGGTGGAAACATGCCAGGGCAAGTAAGGGAGAAAGATGGTCCAGGAACCGTGCGTGGTCCAGGGTGGTCAAAAATAGGTTGAGTCCAGGGAAATTTAGACTTTATCTTGAAGGTAGTAGGGAGCCATGGAAGGCTTTTGACTAGAGGAGAAACAGATTTATGCTCCAGAAAGATCACTCCAGAGACGGGGTAGGAGGCAGGTTTGGAAATCATTGAGGCACCCTCACCCCTGTGCCTGAACCAGGGCTGTGATTTTGGAGATGAGGCTGAGTGAGACATTCTGGCCATAGAATCAAGACTTGATTGGATGTGGACTCTGATGGCGGAGAAGAGGATGCTGGTTTGTGAGCTGGGCCGGGAGAGGGCAGAAGAGCCAAGTGGCCAAGAGCATGGGCTCTGTGTTCAGATCCCAGGTCTGCTGCTGCATGACCCTGAACAAATGACTTCCACCTCTTCACCTGGGTTTCCTCATCTGTAAAATGGGCACGGTAACTGTGCGGTAATAGTGCCTCTCCGCCGCAGCAGTGGGAGGATCTGTGGGTTAATGAACAGAAAGTGCTTAGGGCCCTGCTGGCACAGATAGGTCTTGGTAAATGGTAGCTCTGATTGTTCTTCTGTCCCCTTTGCCTCCTGGAATCCAGCCCTGATGTTCTGACGAGAGTCACAGTGTTTCCCACCCACCGTGGAGGAGCTGGCCTGAACGTTGGGGACGTCAGCTTTCCCAGGAAAATCCAGATCCCAGGTGAGGGAGTTAACTTGGGGTGTGGCCCTGGGCTGGAACAGGCAGCCAGCTGCCCTGGGAGTGGGGAGCTGGAGGAGCGGCCCCTCCCTCACGCTCCTTAGAGGAGGGAAATTAATCATTTGTGAGGTGAGCAGGGCAGGGTTGCCCTCTGCTCCTCCAGGTGTGTAGGTCTGGGGGAGGGGTATTCAGGACTGCTGGGTCCCACCCTGTGGCCAGGTCACCTGGTGGGCACCTGCCCTTCCCTGTGAGACATCCGCAGCCCCTTCCGTGGCTGGGTGGGGCTCTGGCGCTGTGGAGTGGCTGCTCCTGTCTTGTTGGGAGGGGAGATGCTCCCTGCCCTGGGGATGTCTGCGTGCCCAGGTGGAGCACCTCTGCCCCGCCCCTGCCATGCCCTGAACCCTGCCCAAGCCTGCACCTCACTCTGTCCCCAGCCCCACCAGAAGCTGAAGCAATGGCCTCAAAGCCTGAGAAGAGGGTCGCCTCATCTGTCTTTATCACCCTGGCACCTCCACGTCGAGATGAGGCTGTGGTTGAGGAGGTGAGGCGGGCAGCTTGTGAGGCCCGGCCTGGTTGCCCCCGGGAATCTCCTGCCCCCACGAAGGCACCCGGGGCAGGCTCTGCGGGGAGGCTCCGTTCCTGGACACCCCCCGGCAGGGCTGCAGCCCCAGTGCCAGCTGTTCCACCTCAGCTCTCCAGTGGAGGTAAGAGGGTGAGGGCGGTGGGTGGGAGACCGGGTGAGAGGCATCACCAGGTGGGGAGGGAATGGCAGGCTCTGAGGTCATTCACTGAGCACCTGCTGTGTCCCCGGCAGCCTCTGGAACCCACCTGCCTGGGTTCGAATCCTGGCTCCTCCACTTCTTGACTGTGTGACCTTGGCAGGCCACTTAACCTCTCTGTTCCTCAGCTTCCTAATCTGTAAAATAGAGATAATGATAGTACCCACCTCAAAGGGTCCTTTCGAGGATTAGATGAGTTAATTAATACATATGTAAAGTGTTGAGCCCAGCGCCTGCCATGTAGAAAGTGCTAAATACCCACTGTTATTATTTTGGGCCAGGCACTGGGAATGTGAAAAGAGAGAAGGGTTTCAGCCTGCATGAAACTCATCTCCTAGTGGGGGAAACAGAGATAATAAAAACATAAAATATAACATCAGGAAGACACAAACACTCTACTAGAATAGAACACAGTGAAGAGCTGGGGAGGTGCAACTTTTTATGGGGTGGTCAGGATGGCTTCTCAAAGAAGGTAACATCTCAGCTCAGTTAAGACCTAAATGACAGAGTGGAGCTAGAAGGGAAATGGGAACAGTAAGTGCAAAGGCCCTGAGGCAGGAATGAATTTGGCAAGTTGAAGGACCTGAAAGATAGTTTTGTTTTCTCTTGCGCTCTGCCATTCACTTGCTGTGGTCTTAGGCAAGCTGTTTCCTCACCCTGGGCCTCGGTTTCTTCCTCTGGAAGATGGAAATTTGGTCATGTATGTGATGTGAAATCTCAGCTGTTGGGTAGAAGCAAGGAAGGATGACAACCTAGGGGCTCGAGGTGGCTCCTCGTCTGATAGGGCACCAGCTCGAACAAGGAGGCACTGAGACGCTTAGTGCGAGAGGCCAGCCCAGGAAGGCAGGTGAACCCCCTGGAGTCCTCAGGTGCCTAGTCAGGTGTCCTGCTGTCCCAGAGCCAGGCTAAGGCAGCCTTGTGCATCCATCACCATGGAAACCACCTAGAGGCCAATGGGAAGTGCCAATTATGGGAAGCCAAAAACAGACGGGAGAAGGGACCACATGTGGATACATGTGAAAGTACATGAATATTCGTGTAACATGCTTTTTCATTATGACGCAGCCTCCTAAACTGATCTTTCCTTCCTAACCACACATGCCAAGAACAGCCTCCTCCTGCTTTTTCTCTGTATAGGAGAACCAGGACCATGACGACCAAAATTCACACATCAGGACATTGATCCAATGAAAAAAAAAAAAAAATTATGGCCCTTCTGGGTAGGAGAGGGAGCCTAGGAAATATAGTTTAGTTGCCCAAATGCCAAACTTCCCTGGACATTTTCATGGGATATTGGAATTACAGGCAGAAGATCCTGGGAGTGTGGTAGCAAAAGCAGACCAGACCTTCCTCGGGCGGGATGGCCTTACAGTGGCTGGTCAGGCATGTTGCTGGCCAATTTGGCAAACACAGAGCACGGGGCATCTTGGGGTTCAGGCCCACTGGGGTGAGATGAGTTCTAGGTGAGCAGCGGTCATGAGTCTGGTCTGACTGCGGAGCACAGAGGTGGGCCCTGGGGCTCTGCCTTCTCCTCAAAGCCAGCTCTACAGCAGGCTGTCATCTGACACCTCACCTACGCTTGTCCCCTTAGGAATCCACCAGCATTTCTGGAGCCCTTTCATCCTGGCAGAAATCCCCCCCATCTCTCTCTTGAATTCCTGCCCTAGCTGGGACCTGCCCACCCTTCCCAGCTGAATGTCTAGACCCTCAGGCAGGTCCTGGGAGAGGCCTCAGCTCTCCTGCTGTCTCTTCATGACCTGGTTCCTGACTCAGTCAGCTAACTAGAGCAGATTCTCACACTGTAACGTCATCAGCATCCCCTGGGGGCTCGTTCTAACACAGCCAGCTGGGCCCTACCCTGGGCCTTCCTGATTCAGCAGGTCTGCGGTGGGGCCCGAGAATCTGCATTCCTTACATGTTTCCAGGTAATGCTGATGCTCTGGTCTGGGGCCACACTTTGAGAACGACTGTTCCAGTCCGAAGGCGTTAATAGGTGAGACTTGCGGAAGAGAAGAGTAGTTCTCAAAGTGTGGCCTTTGGACCCGGAAGCGTCCGCATCACCCAGGAAATGTAAATTTCTAGTGTAAATTCAAAACGCAATTTCAGAAAGGTAAATTCCCAGAGCTTACCCCAAACCTGCTGAAGCAGAAGCGCTGGGGTGGGCCCAGCCATCTGCGTTTGGACGAGCCCCCAGGCGATTCTGGGGCAGACCCACAGGTCTAGAACAAGCTTCGCATCTGTATAGCCCTTGGGCAGAGGGGTTCTTATCTTTGTCAAATGGGTGGGAAACGAGAACCCAGAGAGGTGCCCCGGTGAACATGCAGGGAGTGGGACCAGAGCCCAGGTCTTGAGGCGGCAGGGCCTTGAACATTCTCTGTCTGCTCTCCCAGGGTGTCTAGGGTGGTCTGACCTCGCTGGAGCCTGGCCTACCTTGTGCCCCCATGACAGGAGGTGGGCAGAGTGCCTCCATGCCCTCTATCCCGGGGCGCTGTTAATAGCGCTCCCCTTGAGTGTGGCAGTGGGCACAGCCCTGCACTGCGGCTTCTCTCCCGAGTTGCCCAGTTGCCTCTCCCCAGGGAGCTGGACAGCCCCTTGTCAGGGCAGCCTGCAGAGGTGGGGTTACACCATAGTGAGTGTTCCTGGATGGAGGAGATCCTCCACCCCGCCTCCTCCCTCCCTGCCGGGAGCACCCGCTGGCTGGCAGATAGGGTGGAGGCCACCTCCCAACCCGCCATCGCCCCACGCCATGCCACTCCTGTCCTCTGTGTGTATGTGTGTGTTTGCTGTTGGGTTGTTATTGTTTAATGAAACTTTTAAACACAGAAGTAGGGAAAACAGTACAAGGAACCCTGTATACCCCACATCCAGTTTCAACAGTTACCAAGATTTGGCTACCTTTGTTTCATCTGTTCCTTTTTTTCTTTTCCTTCGTGAAGTATTTAAAAGGAAATGCCACTAATCAAGGAAATGCCAGTAATCGAGTCACTTCAGCCCCACATTCTTCAGGGTGCATCTCTAAATATGGCCTTTTTCCTACATAACCCCAAGGCCAAACAGTGCATAACAAAATCAGCAGGAATGCCTTATGATTATCTAAGTCTATCCATAATTAACTTTCCCTGAATTGTCATAAAAATGCCTCTTTAACTGTTGGATTGTAGAGGAATGGATTGTGTCTTGTATTTCTTTTGAGTTATAGCATTCAGTGGAATATTTAGCTTTTCCTTGTCTACAAAATGAGGAGAATTAAATGAGATGATTAATCCTTTGAATCAGAATCCAAATAAGGTCCATAGCAGTGCTGGCCAATAAAAACATCATGCAAGTCACAAATGCAAGCCTCCTGTGTAATTAAAAATCTTCTAGTATCTACACTGAAAAAAATGAAAAGAAATATATGATATTACTTTTAATGATATATATTATGCAACCCAATATATAAAATGTATTATCATTTCAGCACATAATCATTATCAAAATTATTAATGAGCTATTTCACATTGTTTTTTCGTACTAAGTTTTCCAGCACATCTCAATAGCCACATGTGGCTGGTGGCTTCTGTACTGGACAGCACAGATATAGACATTATATACGGTCATTTTTCTTAGGTCTCTTAATTCTAGGGACATCTCCTCTCTTGGTCTCTCCCATGCCATTAACTTCTTGCAGAAACAGGGTCCATTTCTGTAGAATGTCCCACACCCTGATTTGTCCCTTTGTCTCCCTGTGGTCTCATCCAACTTGCCCCTCTGTTTTCCAAATTTATTATAAATGGAGTTAACTCTAGAAACCTGATCAGTTTGAGTTGGTTTTTTTTTTTTATGTTTTGGGCTTTTTTTTAAAAATAAGGACATTTCATCAATGGTGCCCATCCCTTCCTATACATAACACGAGTCAGAAGACTCCTGATGTCTGCTGAGGTTAATCAGTGGGTTCAGGTGATGATAGCTGGACCGTTCCTTTGGCAAGTTCGCCGCCAACTGTCGGCTTTCTACTTTCAACACCTAATAGTCATTACCTGACTCTATTATTTAACTAGCTGGTGGTTCCTACCCTTGGGTGGCATCACCTGGAGGGCTTTTTAAACCCCTCATGACTGGGCGCTAGCCCAAAGTTTCTGATGGTGCAGCTGCATGGCAGGCCGAGAAGTTGTGTTTCTAACAAGGTCCCAGGTGGTGCCATGCTGCTGGTCCAGGAGCCACACCTTGGGAACCGCAGTCTTAGGGGTTAGTTTTGCTTACAGCTGCACAGGGCGCATCCAGCGGGGATTTCAGGTGCTCTAGCACCCGGGTAGGGGAGGCTTGCTAGGAAGGGCTTTGGCGGCTACTGTTTTCTGAGCCTGTGCCACGTGCCAGCCACTGTGCCAAGCCCTCACCTGCATCATTTCATTTAATCCTCGTTAACAACCCTAAGCGATTGAGACCCATGTTCCAACTGAGCAAACTGAGGCTCAGAGAGATTGTTTCTTGCCGAAGGACACACAGCAAGTCAGTGGCAGAGTCAGAGATGGAACCCAGGTCCGGGTGACCCTGGACCTGAGCCTTTAGCCACCATGCTGCACGGCCTTCTGGGCAAGTATCACCTCCTCTGTGCACCTGCAGAGACTCTGGCCAACCCACCCTCCCCTTCTGGTTGCAGGATGTTCGCTTCCTCCTCCTCCCCTGGATGGCGAGGACGCACTCCCCGACCTGGACCTCCTCCCACCTCCGCCACCGCCCCCTCCAGCGTACCTGCCTCCCGACGAGGAGCCCCCTGCCCCGATGGGGGCATCACTCATTTCAGACTTAGAGCAGCTGCCCCCACCCCCGCCACAGGTACCGCCAACCCTTGGTCCCTGACGGAGCTTCGTGGGTTGGGGAGGGAAGGTTGGGGCCTTTCAGGGTTCTAGGCCTGGAGGTTGTTTGGTCCCTTCTCCTACTTGAGGGCAATCCCTCTTCAAAACTCTTTCAGGCTGGTAAAAATTAGATGTGGTTTTCAAGGTCCCTGGAGAAGGGGTGCCACACCCTTTCCCCCGCTAAGTGCCTCCTTCATCTCTGAGGACGGCATTCCCCTGTGTCTAACCTAAATCCCTTATACTGCATAGAAAACCCATATTGAATCCTCTGCCCTTAACAGAGGCGTTGTCGAAATGGGAGAGGTTCCAGGCCAAGGGAAACCCTGATTCCAGGAGATTCCTTAGAAGCAGAGGGAAGTAGCTTTGAAGGAAGCTACTTCCCTGGGTGAAGGAACCCAGGGCAAGGAGCTGGGAGATCTGGCCTCAGCTTCTGCCTCTGTACAAAGGGGCTAATTGTGCCTGGTGCCACCAGATGAGGAGCAGAGCTGAGAGGGCTGTGTGCGGTCCCCACTGGGTGACCCTTCTCCCCTTCTATCCCCCCAGCCCCTTGTGGAGGGGCCTCCAGTGCAGCCTCGGCCCAATCATCTCAGACCCACAGAAGAGGAGCTGCCGCCTCCCCCAGAGGAGCCTGTCGGCTTCCCCGAGAGAGAGGCCTCCACAGGTATGGGCACAAGGACGGAAGGACTGTGTGTGACCCCCAGGGCCCCTTGTGCGGCCAGCATGAGCTTCCAGGGGGAACCAGGAGAGCAGGGACCACCGTGTCTGTCCCAGCTCACAGTATGGTGATGGGCCTTATAGTTGTGCATCAATTTTATTTTTATTGCATTAACCTTTTTTCCTTTATAACTAAAGTCCATTTAAATATTGATCAGCAGAATTTGCCATGATAGCAAAAATGCCCTAAATTTTTTCACTATGTAATTTTTTGAATACATAACACCCTTACATAGTACAAAATAAAAAGCACAAAAGGGCACACTGTAAAAAGTCTTTCCCCTTCCCCATCCCTGTATCATCTAGTTTCCTTCCAGATAGACAACCTGTTAATACCTTGTGCATATCCTTTCAGAGATATCTTATGCGTATGCAAGCAGATACAAATATATCCTTCCCCCATTTCCCCACAAATAGTAGCAAGCTCTGTGCTGTTTTGCACTTTGCTTTCATTCCTTTGTAGTCTTAGAGCTCACTCCACATCAGAACATAAAGAGGCTCCTTGTTCTTTTTCACAGCTGTGTAGTATTCCTTAGCAGGGCCCGACCACATACATTTAACTAGTTGCCTGTGGACAGGTGCTCAGGTGGTAATGCTGAGTGGATCGCCTTGTACCTGATCATTTTGCTTGTGTGCAAGTTTGTGAGATAAATTCCTAGAAGAGGAAGCACTGTGATATTTTTGCCAAGTTGTCTTTCTTGGTCATCCAGATCTACATTCCCACCAACAGTGTTGGAGTGCCCGTCTGCCCACAGACTCTCCAGCACCGTGTGTTACTTATTTAATAAATGGCTATTAAGTGCCTACCATGTACCAAGGCCTTCTCTAGTCCAGGGTTGTAAAATAATTCTCTGGTTTCTTCCAGTGTTCTTATGGTTTCCCTTTTCACATTTAGATCTTTGATACGTTTGGAATTATCTGGGTGTAAGGTGTCACAACAAGAGTTCCCTCTTTTGACTTTTTTGCAGATGGCAACCCAGTTGTCCTAATGCTGTGTGTCTTTTTTTTCTTCTTTCTAGTTGTGGCACGCAGGCTCCAGGGCACGTGGGGCTCTGTAATTGCGGCACGTGGGCTCTGTAGTTTGCGGCACGCGGGCTCTCTTGTTGAGGCGCGTGAGCTCAGTAGTTGTGGCCGTGGGCTTAGTTCCCCCGCGGCATGTGGGATCTTAGTTCCCTGACCAGGGATTGAACTCACCGCATCCCCTGCATTGGAAGGCGGATTCTTTACCACTGACTCAGGGACGTCCCACACTATGTGTCTTGATTTTAGCTTTTTAAAGACCCTTTGCCTTTTTGCCTTTTTTTTTTTTGGCCACGCTGCTTGTGGGATCTAGTTCCCAATCAGGGAACCAGGGATTGAACTCGGGCCCTTGGCAGTGAAAACATGGAGTCCTAACCACTGGCCTGCAAGGGAATTCCCCACCTTCCTTCTTTTTCTTTTTTTTTTAAAGTAAGGTTTTATTTATTAATTAATTATTATTAACGAGCTCACAGCTCGTTGCTGTGAGCGGGCTTCTCATTGCGGTGGCTTCTCTTGTTGCAGAGCTCGGGCTCTAGGTGCGTGGGCTTCAGTAGTTGTGGCACGCAGGCTCAGTAGTTGTGGCTCGCGGGCTCTAGAGCGCAGGCTCAGTAGTTGCGGCGCACGGGCTTAGTTGCTCCGCGGCATGTGGTATCTTCCCGGACCAGGGCTCAAACCTGTGTTCCCTGCATTGGCAGGCAGACTCTTAACCACTGTGCCACCAGGAAAGTCCCCCACCTTCCTTCTTCTTTTTTTTTTTTTAATTTATTTATTGATTTATTTATTTTTGGCTGCGTTGGGTCTTTGTTGCTGCGCGTGGGCTTTCTCCAGTTGTGACGAGCGGGGGCTACTCTTCGTTGCGGTGCGCGGGCTTCTCATTGCGGTGGCTTCTTTTGTTGCAGAGCACGGGCTCTAGGTGCACGGGCTTCAGTAGTTGTGGCTCCCGGGCTCTAGAGCGCAGGCTCAGTAGTTGTGGCGCACGGGCTTAGTTGCTCCGCGGCATGTGGGATCTTCCCAGACCAGGGCTCGAACCTGTGTCCCCTGCACTGGCAGGCGGACTCTCAACCACTGCGCCACCGGGAAGTCCCCCACCTTCCTTTTTAATGCCCCTCATGACCCTGCCCATGAGCTGAGGCTGCATTTACAACACCCGGGGGTTTCTGACAGAGACCTGGCACTCCAGGCCGGTTCTGAGTGGCGACTGGGTACAGTCCTCCCAGGCTGGGCAGGTCATGGCCTGTATCTCGTCTACCCCAGACGTCTGTGCCTTCTGCCACAAGACCGTGTCCCCTCGAGAGCTGGCTGTGGAGGCCATGAAGAGGCAATACCACGCCCAGTGCTTCACGTGCCGTATCTGCCGCCGCCAGCTGGCCGGACAGAGCTTCTACCAGAAGGATGGGCGGCCCCTCTGTGAACCCTGCTACCAGGTAAGCCCCAGGGCAGTTCCCCAAGTGCCTGGCACTGAGCTGGGCACCTGGAAGACGTGGTATCATCTCTTTCTCCACAACAATCTGGGGAGGTAGGCACTAGTGACCCATTTTACAGATGAGGAAATTGAGGCTCAGGGAGGGGAAGGAACTCAGCCAAGGTGTGTTCGTTCCCCGTGGCTGCCGTAACGAATGATCACAAATTTGGTGCCTTCAAACAGTACACGTTTATCCTCTTATGGTTCTGGAGGTCCGAAGTCCAAAATCAGTTTCACTGAGTCAAAATCAAAGTGTTTTGCTCCCTCCAGAGGCTCTAGGGGAGAATCAATTTCCTTGCCTTTTCCAGCTTCTAAAGCCATATTTCTTGGTTCCTTGGTCCATCTTCCAACTCAGCGGTGTGGCATCTTGCATCAGTATCTCTTTTCCTTCTGTGTCAAATCTCCCTTTGCCTCCCTCTTGTAAAGATACTTGCGATGACATTTGCGGCCCACCTGGATAACCCAGGATAATCTCTCCATCCCAAGATCCTTAACTCAATCACATCTGCAAAGTCTCTTTTGCCATGCAAGATGGTCGCAGACTCCAGGGCTTAGGATCCAGATATCTTTGGGGGCATCATTCAGCCTTTTACACTGTCACCCCAGGGCTGTTTGGTTCTGAACCCTGCCCGTGGTTTGTTTGTTTTGTTTTTTTTTTTTGTCCATGCCACGCGGCTTGCGGTATCTTAGTTCCCCAACCAGGGACTGAACCTGGGCCCTCGGCAGTGAAAGCACTGCGTCCAAACCACTGGACCACCAGGGAAGTCCCATCCTGCCCGTGGTCTTGCTGCTCTCTCACCTAGAGCCACAAGGTTCCAGTGCATGGTGTGACGGGGTGTCTCTGGGTACCAAAGACAGTCTGAGAGAGCTAGTTTGGATGCCAAGGTGTTGGAATTGCTAACTCTCCAGTGGCATGTGCTGGCGTTTTTCCAGGTAGTATACAGAACTCCCACGTATGCATCACGTGGGGGTACAGTGGATCTCACCTTGTCCTTATAGATTGGTAGCACCTGGCAATCTGCATTTTTAACAAGTCTCTCAGGTGATTCTGATACACATTGAAGTCTGAAAACTACTGATTTGAGGTGTTAGAATATTTGGAGTCGGGACTATTTAGAAAACTCAAAATGATCTGATCCCAGGCAGTAAGGTGCTGTGGAAGGAGAAAGGAGCCAGGCCATCCCACCCTGACCCTCTGACCCCATCAACATGACAGTGGGGGGTGTCCTTACGCTCTTCCCCAGCTTGGAGCCAGGCAGGGGTGAGGCAGTGAGGCGAAGAAGGGGTGAGGGTGGGCTTACAGCTGGGAGCAGCCAGGAGGGGCTTCAGCAGTGTGCTGGTGAGACAAGGGCTGCCCCCAGGATGGTGGGGGGCAGGAAGCAGGGGGAAATGCTGCCCCCACCAAATGTATCCGTCCAGAGGAAATCAGGTTAAGATGAACAGGAAGGGGAAGAGACATGTAGGGGAAAAGGTGGATGGGTTAGCAAGAGGCCCTCTGTTCTGCCTCAGTGACACCTACCCCTTTCTTTCTCCTTCTCTCTCTTTCTCTCCCTCTCTCTCTCTGTCTCTCTCTCTCTCATCCCGCCTCATTCCAGAAAGGATTTGAGGCCGCTTATAAGAATGCACATATACCTATAGTCAATAATAATGTTGTAGGACTTCCCTGGTAGTCCACTGGTTAAAACTCCGTGCTTCCACTGCAGGGGGCATGGGTTCAGTCCCTAGTCGGGGAAGTTCTGCATGCTGCACGGTGCGGCCAAAAAATAATAATAATGTTGTACACTTAAAACTTCACTGTTAAGAGGATAGATCTCATATTAGGTATTCTTACTGCAGTAACATAAAAAAAAGTTTTAGAGGATACATATAATACCATGAGATATAAAACAAATAGATAAAACAGAGGAAAATCAAGGTAGACAGTTAGTACCCCCAAAATATGTGAACGAAAGACCCCGTACTCATCCTAAAAGTGGAGCATGCAATTGGACTGTGAGCTTCCAAGTGGCCAAATGGAAAAGGGTAATAAGTTTCAAGGTTTATCGTCCATGAAATAAAAAGCACAGCAATTCCTCTGGGAATGCCTTTTACTGACTCTGAAGTTTTAGAGAAATTTCTCCTATGGGCCCTCATGGACCCTGGCCTCACGCATTTCCTAGTAACAAAAAAAATGCAGTCATAGCTTCATGGCAGGATTCGTGACTGTACACCAGGGATATAGTGCCAAACTCGATCCCCTCTAAGCAATGTGGAGGTTTGGGGGTAGTAGTTCCTGGCCAGTTGCATGAATGTGAGCACCTCTCCCGTATCTCTGCCTTCTGGGCCCCTGTGGGTAGCCAGTCTGATGCCCCTTGTGGCTTGGAGTGGGCACACCCATGGGATGGCTCTGAGGCAGTGGCCCTCTGTCCCAGGACACCCTGGAGAAGTGTGGCAGGTGTGGCGAGGTGGTCCGGGAGCACATCATCAGGGCCTTGGGCCAGGCCTTCCACCCCACCTGCTTCACGTGTGTGACCTGCGCCCGGTGCATCGGGGATGAGAGCTTTGCCCTGGACAGTCAGAATGAGGTGTACTGCCTGGACGATTTCTACAGGTACAAGAGGGATCCGTGCACTGCATGGGGCACAGAGGACAGGGTGGGGCTCAGGCGGGATGGAGGAGTCGAGCCTGAGTGCTGGGGGCTGGGTCAGAGCTGGCCTGCAGAATCCAGGACTGCCTGTTCCACATACCCTGTGTTTGACTTAGCACCTGCTTGCAGCTGACACTTTTTGAGCAATTCCCCTTGGGTTTAGGCCATTTAATCTCAAAACTGTCTTACAGGCAGGCACTATTAAAGGTTCTGTTTTAGCAAATGTGGAAACTGAGGCATGCAGTACATAAGTACCTAAAGTCTCCCTGATCGTAAGTATGGAAGCTGCGATTCAAAACCTCCACTGACCTGATGTCCAGGCCTTGCTCTCAAACCCCAGACCGCAGTGCCTCCCCTCAGAGCTGGAGCCGTATGGAGTGGTAGCAACACACATCTGCAGGGCCCCATCCCTGCCCTCGAGTTGCTCGCTGCCCAAGGGGAGAGACAGGTGTGCCTAGTTAAAAAGGAAAGAAGAAGAAAAAGCAGTGACCTATAATACAGGCAAATGAAATGGGTGCCCCTCTGCTTTCTTAAATTCTAATGTTCCCATCACTTACTTGCCTTGAGCTAATTATACCCTGGGAAGCAGGGTCTAATTACACAGGTCTCTCCATCCGCTCCTGCCAGGAAGAAATAGGCATTTGTGGTTGTAGCTCCAGGTGTAGTTAGATAGCAATGGGTCTGAAATAGCTCTGGGAGGTGAACCAGAGCTGGCCTGCGTTCTGACAGCTAATTTCTGTGCTTGTCGGCGTGAACGCCTCCTGAGCATAAGTTGCTTTCCCTCTAGGAAATTCGCCCCTGTGTGCAGCATCTGTGAGAATCCCATCATCCCCCGAGACGGGAAGGATGCCTTCAAAATCGAGTGCATGGGAAGAAACTTCCATGAGAATTGCTACAGGTGTGAGGTGAGTGGAGCAGTGCTGATTTAATAAGATGCAGTTGATCTTGTTCAGTCACCGGACAAGCCCTGTTGATAGCCTGCTGTGGGCGAGGCCCCGGGCCGGGACAAGTCCAGGTTGGGGCTCTGCTCTCAGATTGCTCACCATCCAATAGCAGAGACAAATGAAAATGAAAATAATTACAAATATGCTCTATTAATCAGAACTCTTTGAGTTAATGATAGAAACCAAACTCAACCTGCTTTCCGCGAGAAAGGGGATCTTAACGGGAAGGCTCTTGATGGTGATATCATTGATGACATCAAATGATATCATAAGGCTCTCTCTCCATCTCTCGGTTCTGCCTTTCTTGTGTGTTTGCTTCATTTTCTCTTCCTGTGGGCTGGCATCCTCTTGTGAGGCAGGGGGTACAGTGCGTGGCCATGGTTGGCTCAGGTTTATATCCTTGCAACTTAGAAACCCCATCTAGGGATCCCGTACAGTCCCAAGAAGGCCTCTGATTCACCCAACATGGGTCACATGCCCATTCTGGACCAATCAGTGACCAGGGGCTATGATTGATAACCTCTGAGGCCAGGCAGGCAGGACTGTATGAAACAGATTGGGATTGATACAACCACTGGAAAGAAGAAAGGGATGCTGGGCAGACCCACACCACAGATGTCCTTTTCAGGTGCTAAGAAAGAGCATGTATAAATCAGCTTTGGGACAAAGAAGGCAGTGATCAATTCAAGTGTTCAAGGCTGGTGCAATCAAAGGCACTCTTTTAGAGGAGGCAATGCTTAACCTGGGTTTTGCAGGTTGAGTAGGAGTTTGCCATGTATTCAGAGAGGGGAAATGAAGTCCAAAAAGAGGCATGGGCCTGTGAAATCCTACTGTGGCACAAACAGCCTGAAGAACAGGAGGAAGCAGAAGTTTCGAGGTGTGTCTGGAGTGTAGAGTGCTGGATGGTGTGGTAAAAGTGAGGCCAGAGAGAAGGAAAGGGCCCCCTGTGCCAAACGAAGGGGTCTGGACTTCAGGCTGCAGGGATTGGGGAGGCTGAGGTGGGGAGGCTGGTTAAAAGCCGGTGCAGCAAGAAATGCCTGGGGAGTCGCACAGGCCCCACACTCAGAAGGGTCCCGTGCTTGCTTTGAAGCTCAGCTGTCATTTTCTTTTAATTCTTTATTTATTGATTGATTGGTTGATTGATTGATTGTACGCGGGCCTCTCACTGTTGTGGCCTCTCCCGTTGCGGAGCACAGGCTCCGGACGCGCAGGTTCAGCGGCCATGGCTCACGGGCCCAGCCGCTCCACGGCACGTGGGATCTTCCTGGACCGGGGCACGAACCCGTGTCCCCTGCATCAGCAGGCAGACTCTGAACCACTGCGCCACCAGGGAAGCCCTAATTCTTCATTTTTGAATAAGGGATTCTGCATTTTCATTTTGCCCTGAACCCTGCAAATTATATAGTCAGTCCTGCTGGGGAGGCTGTAAGAGCCCTCCCCTACCTCTTCCTGTCACCTCCATGTCACCGATGTTTCTCTCTTCTCTGGTGATGGTGACAAAGGTGTTACCTAAGTGGGGACTCCAGAGCAAGTCTCTCTTTTTTTCTTTCTTTCTTTCTTTTTTCTAATTGAAGTATAGTTAATTTACAATGCCGTGTTAGTTTCTGGTGTACAGCAAAGTGATTCAGTTATACATATATATATTCTTTTTCATATTCTTTTCCATTATGGTTTATTACAGGATACTGAATATAGTTCCCTGTGCTATACAATAGGACCTTGTTGTTTATCTATCCTATCTGTAATAGTTTGTAACAGAGTAAATCTCTTACTTAATCAGCCAGTGAGTGATTCCAAACATTTATTTACTCACATTTAAACAGATATGTAGGGAGTTCTCTGGTAGTCTAGTAGTTAGGATTTGACGCTTTCACTGCCTTGGCCTGGGTTCAGTCCCTGGTCAGGGAACTGAGATCCCACAAGCCTCGTGATGCAGCCAAAATTAAAATAATAATAATAATAATAAAAACAGATATGTAGAACTAAGAAGCATTTTCGCAGAGGGTGACCAGCGAGTTTAGTCAAGAAGTTGACACATTGCTTCATGATTATGTTGATTTGCTCTAGTTCAAAGTCCGGCTGATAATGCATCTTGAAAGAACAATGGTGAAATTCAAGTGCTTTTATCACTACAGCCCACGTTAGATCCAGTGGTGATTGGCATTTCCCCTGGCCTGGCTAGTGAACAAATAAGCCCTCCCTGCTCTTCCTTGGTCAGCTTGGCTGAGGCTACCGGGAACATTACCCAGGCTCTGCCATGAGTCAGAGTTTGGACTCCACCAGCTGCATTTCAGGCTGTAAGGCTCTAACCACAGCGGCCTAAGCAGATGTGGGTGCTGTTTCTCTAGGAAGGGAAATGGGTTTCAAGACGCCATCCACGCTCCTTTCACCATTCTTGCCTACTTTTTTTTTTTTTTTTTTTTTTTTTTTTGGCTGCACTGCTCTGCATATGGGATCTTAGTTCCCTGACCAGGGATCGAACCCGTGTCCTCTGCAGTGGAAGCTCGGAGGCTTAATCACTGGACCGCCAGGGAATTCCCCATTCCTGCCTACTTTGTGGTCCATGTTATTTCTTACTATTGCTGGAAGGGGAACAATACCTTTATACTTGTCTAGTATCTTATTTATTTATTTATTTGTTTGCTTGTTTGTTTGTTTTTGGCTGTGTTGAGTCTTCGTTGCTGCACATGGGCTCTCTCTGGTTGCGGCGAGCGGGGTCTACTCTTCGTTGCGGCGCGCGGGCTTCTTATTGCGGTGGCTTCTCTTGTTGCGGAGCACGGGCTCTAGGTGCGCGGGCTTCAGTAGTTGCGGCTTGCGGGCTCTAGAGCGCAGGCTCAGTAGTTGTGGCTCACGGGCCTAGTTGCTCCGCGGCATGTGGGATCTTCCCGGACCAGGGCTCGAACCCGTGTCCGCTGCATTGGCGGGCAGATTCTTAACCACTGCGCCACCAGGGAAGCCCTCGGCTGGTATTTTTTAATATATAAAATGCTTTCATGCACATCACCTTATTTAATCCTAATGATGATCTTTCGATATGGGAGTTCCCGTCTCCGTTTAAGATGAGGAAACTGAGGGTGAGGAAAGCGGTTCTGCCCTGTGTTCTTCTGGGCTGGGTTTGGCCAGCTTTCTGCCACCTGACAGCTCCTTCGCAAACTGTGCGACTCGGTCATGGTTGATTCTCATTTAGAAGAGGTCACATGTGCCCCTGTGGGACTTTAGGTTTGGCACTTGGTGCTCTCAGAATGCTGAACAAGTGGCTGTTAGGAATAGCACAGGTCCTGGCATTAAATAGCCCCGAGTCCCCTTGAGACACTCGAGGTGCAGTTCCAGGGAAGAGACACACAAGGGTGTCCTCCCCAGCTGGCTGAGCTGGGTCGGGATGGCACCCGTGACCCCAGAGTTGTCTCTATGGAGAATAACCCCTCTGTTCTGATCAATGAAGCTTCCAGGGGACACCAGCCGTGCCCTGAGCCGGGTCTCTGGACATTAATTGTTCCTGTTTTTTCCTGCGTGTGCCCGAATGAGGCCCAGATGAGGTGCGGGCTTGTGGCAGAACGGTGAATTTGGCAAAGTTTGGGCCCCAAGTCCCCATCCTCCTCATTCTAAAATCTTTTGGTGATTTAGAAAATTGAATTGGAAATATTAAGGTTTGTGCTAGTGTTGAAGCTGTTCAGGCAGTGGAACCCCCGAAAGAACCCTGAACTCTGAGCCTGGAGACCCCATCCTCTCCCAGCTCTGGAACCAGCTGTGTGACCTGAGGCAGGCCGCACCCCTCCCCGGACCTCAGGGAGCGTGTTAAGGCCCTTCTAGCCCTTTCCACGATCCCTCAGGGGGCTTCTCCACCAAAGGGCCCCCTCTTCTCCCAGTGTCCTCGGTTCTCCCCTCAGCTGATTGAGTGAATTTCCTCAGCGGACGCTGGCAAGTCCCACCTGCGCAGACCCCACGCCACAGTGCTCAGGCCTGGGGTCCATCCACGTGTGCCTTGTTCCCGCAGGACTGCAGGATCCTCCTGTCTGTGGAGCCCACGGACCAAGGCTGCTACCCTCTGAACAACCGTCTCTTCTGCAAGCCATGCCACGTGAAGCGGAGTGCTGCGGGGTGCTGCTGAGGGCACCCGTGGGCTGAGGGCCGTGGTCGCACACTAGCCCCACTCGGGGTCCCTCCCCAACTTGATTCCCTTCCTGAGCTGCTCTTGCACGCTTTCCTTCCTAGCCACACAGGGACCAGCCTGCAGGCCTGGCCCTCATGTCCGGGACCCAGGCCTCCTCCCAGCTCAGAGCACCCTTTAGACTCTCAGCTGTTCCTTCTCTCCTCTGGGCCCCGGGAGGCTTTCGTACCATGAGTATCATGCCTGGGGGGCGTCCCATCTCCAGGACTCTGGCCCCTCTTGAGCACTGGCCTTGACCTCCATTTCCAGGGGTGAGTGGGGTGAGTCTCTAGATGGCACCCTGTGTCCCTAGCAGTGATACATTAGCTCTGGGGGTGCTGAGACCAGCTCTGCCTTGCAGGACTGAACTATTTCAGGAAAACTGCAAAGTCCCTTAAAAAGCACTATTTTTAAAATTCGAAGTTTGAGTGATGAGAAACATTCTTCGGATTTTTTGGAGGGGAGGTGGGAATCTTAAAAGAAAATGCCTTCCATTGTTCATAAATGTACAAGATTGTGACCTACTGGGGGCATGGCCATGGACTTCCCACACTGGGGACATGTCATGCTGACATGGGGCCCAGGCATGAACCTGAACGGCAGAGGCAGGAGCGAAGGATGACACGCTGACACCCGAGGAAGTCAGCAATCCCTGCACCCTGGCTTCTGGCGCCTCCTCCTGTGTGCAACAGTGATTCAACAGACATGGATTGAGTGCCTGTTGTATGCTGGGGAGCAGAGTACAGGAGCTCTGAGTGTTCCTCCTGCAGCAGCCTTGACTACGGCCTTGCACACGCACACACGCGCACACGCACACACACGCACGCTCCTCCAGGACAGCAACAGGGGTGTCCCCCAACCCCTACTCGGGCCCTCCAGCCCAGGCTGCCCTGTGACCACTGCCTTCTCAAGGCCACACCTAGAAGATTCTTTTTCTCTTTTAAGGAAAATCATTTTTGTTGCTTTGTAACTTCTGAGACGTTTTGTAGAACATGAACACATTAAACAAGATGTGCTTTCCTCCCTGGGGTTGTCTCAATGTACCATGTGCTCCTAGGAGGATGCCCTGGGCTCCAAGTACCAGGAGAGTTTCTCTGTAGGGCCCCTTAAGGGCTTCAGACCAAAGCACAGCTTCTTGCCCGAAGCTTAGAGCAGCAAGTCGCAAACTCCAGGCCTTCCCATACCTCCACAATTTCTATCATGCAAGGACCTCCTAGTCTATTATCTCCTTAATATTTTCTTTAACTCAACATCCCTTTTTTTTTTTTTTACTCACTTACCAATTTAGTCCTAGGTTAACTAAGCAATATATCCATGCAGTCACACGTCGATGTGCTAGTTATACATGAAAATAAATGCATAACTATTCGAAGTTTGTCTGTGTTGCAACTAAGACCTCACCTAGGTAAATGCTGGCCTTTGATAGTAGCACCAGAAAAACGTCTGAGCATATCTGCTCAGTGTGGCATGAATGTCCAGCAAGCGCCCGTATCCCCTGCCCCCAGACTGGGGCTCTTCTCAGCAGGTCAAGAAACTCCTGTCCCTCCTCATCGCCAGCAATGAAGACTTAACACTGGTCAGCTCACAGGTGCACTGTTCCTGCACACACCCACCAGCCATGACGTGGCTGCTGGCTGACCAGGGTGGTCCCTGCAGGAGGCCCTCTAAGGCCACCGAATCCTTTAGCAGAGTCAACACCACGCTCAGGACGTGCTCTCTGCACGTAGGCCACGCTGCCCGTGAGCTTGCTCGCCCGCTGCAGCTCGGACACCACCGGCTGGGCCTGGGGAGCGCAGCTCCGGAGAGAAGGATACGGGGCCAGAAAGGGCGCTGGACCTGGGGGCGGGGGACCCCGGTCTCAGACCTGGCTCTGCTGCTCTACAGTGTGGACAAGTTACTAATCATCTGAGCCTTGTTTTTCTCATCTCTAAAATGGAAGCAACACTAGTATCTATCATAGAAGATTGCTGGGATAGAAGCGTTGGGCTGGTGAGGTTTCTGACAAGCTCGTGAGTCCCTTGTACCGTCTGGTGCTGGCTGGCAGTTCTTAGCCATCACTCCTCCTGTCAGCGTTCCTCCACGGTCCTTCTGAAGCCCATCAACCAGAGACCACTGGGGACATGCCCGCAGTTCGCAAAGTTGGGTTTATCGTGCTGGCTGCAGGGGGCGGGGCGCACTGCATGGGGAACGGCAGGGCATCTCAGTAAGCGAGAGCTGGGGGGCTCCTAGAACTTGGGTAGGTATTGAGGGGTTTGGGGAGGATTTATGGAAGCGGGGGTTTGCTCCGGATGTGTGCTGTCAGGAAGCAGGGGCGTTCTATGGTTGAGAAGCTTGATTCTTTTTGTTTTTTTTTTTTTTTTGCGGTACGCGGGCCTCTCACTGTTGTGGCCTCTCCCGTTGCGGAGCACAGGCTCCGGACGCGCAGGCTCAGCGGCCATGGCTCACGGGCCCAGCCGCTTCGCGGCACGTGGGATCTTCCCGGACCGGGGCATGAACTCGTGTCCCCCGCATCGGCAGGCGGACTCTCAACCACTGCGCCACCAGGGAAGCCCAAGAAGCTTGATTCTTTTCTGTCTAGGATGTGGCACTGTAGCCGTGGTTGGTAGGGAAGCGGCTCACGGGATGAGGGATATGGGCCATTTTTGTATGTAGCCCAGAGGGGCTGGGCTCCAGGACACGCCTACAGTGCTCTGTGAGGTTGGAGCTCACCAAGGCCCAGAGGTGAGGGCCGGGCTAGCAGCTCCCAGCTGTCAGGCCACTTTCTCTCTTAGTCGCCAAGTTTGGTTTGGTGTGGTTTTTCTTGTCATTAAATTGTCATCTTGTGCTGTGGTTCCTCGTGTCCCAGCCTCTTTCTGGTTGGTTGTGTTTGGAAGGGTGGTGTCTGGATGAAATTCTGGGGGGTGCCTTTGTCTTCTGGGCCGCACATTCATAAATCACTCCATAAGGGGACACTTCTAGGGAGATTTATGCAACGTAAAATAAGCCAGTCAGGAAAAGACAAGGCGCTGTATGATTCCACATATGTGAGGTCTTAGAGTAGTTAAATTCATAGAAGGGTGGTGGGTTAGGGGCTACGGGGAGGGGGGGTTAGGGAGTTGTTTAGCGAGTACAAAATGTGAGTTTGCACAATGAAAAGTGGTCTGGAGGTGAATGGGGGAGGTGGTTGCACAACAGTGTGAATGTACTTAACGCCGCTGAACACTTAAGAGTGGTTATCTAAGGAGCCCGCCTGCCGCGACTAAGAAAGCCCACGTGCCGCAACTAAGGAGCCCGCCTGCCGCGACTAAGGAAGCCCACGTGCTGCAGCTAAGGAGCCCGCCTGCCGCGACTAAGGAAGCCCACGTGCTGCAACTAAGGAGCCCCCCTGCTGCGACTAAGACCCAGTGCAACCAAATAAATAAATATTTTTTAAATGGTTATGGTGGTAATTTTATATTATGTACATTTTACCACAGTTAAATAGTATACATAATTGAATGCTTGGAGACAGGGTGAGGAGCTGATAAAGTGATGTAAGAGTCCCGAGGGGGGGACGTGCCATGCCCCACACTGGGGTCCTAGGAAGGCTGTCCATTACTGTGTGCGAACCCAGTGAGATGCTGCAGGCTGACCTGTGCTTCCTGAAGGCAGGTGCTGTGCACGGCCACTAGAGGGCAGCATGGGCTAGCGAACCGGAGATTGAGCCCTGGGGAGCCAACGTTCTCATGCCCCTCCCGGGGTCCTCTGCTTCTCCAGATGCAAAATGGGAATAATTCCCGCCTGCCCACTGCACATGGCTGCAGTGACGCTGAGAGAAGAAAACGACTTGGAAAACTAGAAAGTGAGAGATGTGGCTGTGGAATTGCTGCAAGCGGAACATGGGTCTTGGAGGGAGACGCATGTCAAGAGACTGAATTTCTCATCTGCCCAAACCCCTACCTGTTAGGAGGGACCCGTGGGAGTGCCCATGCTGCCACCCCTCTGCAAGTCTATATCTGGAACCTGGGCTTGGTAAGCATAGAATTGGGACAAGGGACACCGCGAGGTTGCTAGGGAACCCTGAGCCTTCCAGTTTGTCACCCTGTCCCCAGAGTCCCCCTTAACCCAAGGCCACACCCAACATGTGCCAACCCCTCCAGGGCAACCAAATGCTGCTCTCTACTCTGTTAGGGACACAAATGGTGGAAATGAGGGATTAAAGGAGAGCAGAAGGGGATCAAGTTTGGGGAGAGAAGAGAAGACTGGGTTGATAAGGAAGAATCCTAGTGGCCACAGGACATTTGCAAAGAAATGGTTTTATCAGTTTACAATACAGTTCTCATAAGGTGAATAGCTCCTCCTAAAAAATAGTAGTCTACAAAGTAGCTACTGTTAATATCCCGATTCAAAGACAAGCTGCACATCAGAGAATCAGAGAGATGGTGTAACTGCCTAGGGCTACACATCAGAGTCAGGATCAAACCAGGTCCAATAAAAACTACAGGCCAGTGCTACAGACGCAGATCACAAACACGAACATTCTAGAATGTTCCAGAACCCATCGTGTAACACAGATACCAAAATCCATCTGAAAAAATTCTTAAATGTTTTGAGCCTTTCATCTTAAGAGCTGCCGATTTTAGGCTGCAGGCCTCTTGCAAGTGAGATGTACTTTCCCGGATGCATTCAGAAAGGATCTTGCATTTATAGTGTGTGAATCACACTAATCTCGTGAATGATCATCAGCATAGAGACCTTGGACTGTGCCCTCCCATGACCTTCCTTCTGCAGAAAAAAAATGTTCACTTCAGTGGAAAACTACAGACTGTCTGCATGCAGCACCATCTTCCTGGTTATTGGATTCTAGCCTTTCATTGTCTTTCAGCTATTTTACAACTCTGTAAATTGTAGTAACTGATAAATCCCGTCCTTAGAGGTTCCCCCCATCCCCTTGTGGAAAAATCCATTTCACCTACATCAGCCCATTCATTTCAAAATTCCTGACTTACAAACGTGAATGTCCTTCTGCTGCCGCTTGTAACATCCACCTGGTTCCCTTCTGAGTTAAACAAAATGTTTAACACGTATTCATTTTTTTTAATCTGTATGGGAGTCATGATTTTACCCTTTTTTTAAAAAGTGAATGGTGTTTTGCTTTTTTTAAATTGATTAATTAATTAATTATATTTTTGGCTGCACTGGGTCTTTGTTGCTGCACTCGGGCTTTTCTCTAGTTGAGGTGAGCGGGGGCTACTCTTCGTTGTGGTGCGCGGGCTTCTCATTGCGGTGGCTTCTCTTGTTGTGGAGCACCCCCTCTAGGCACGCAGGCTTCAGTAGTTGTGGCACATGGGCTCAGTAGTTGTGGCTCGCGGGCTTTAGAGTGAAGGCTCAGTAGTTGTGGCGCACGGGCTTAGTTGCTCCGAGGCATGTGGGATCTTCCCAGACCAGAGCTCGAACCCATGTCCCCTGCATTGGCAGGCGGATTCTTAACCACTTCGCCACCAGGGAAGCCCGATTTTACCTTTTCTTGAAAACGATCTTTTGCCGCCTGCTTCATCAGGTGTTTTGGACGCTCCTTTCGGCGGGGAGATGGTGGGTGGTTTGCGGGCATATCCTCATTAGGTAGTTAGGAAGCAGCAGGCAGGTGGCAGCTGGTCCCCAGAGCAGTTGCTGAATGAGTGGCGCCAGGGTGGGGGGCCGTGCTCAGGTGGATGGGACACGGGGTCTTAGCGAGACCTGGCTCTCCCTCTGGTTAAGCCTCTAACCAGCTACTTGACCGGAAGACACAAGCTCTTTAGGCCTGAGGGTAAGGAAGAGCAGAAGGAGAGCTGCCTTTCTGAGTTCTTGCTTGGGGCGAGGCTGGAGAGCTGGGGATGACTGGTTATCCCTGACAGGGTTTCAGAAGGGTACAAAGCAGACAGAGGTGGACCTGGGATGGGCACCAGGCCTGCCTGACTGGGAGGCCCAGGCTGCGACCGCCTGCCACTCGGGGGCGCCAGGGATGGCCCACACTAACTGATGCTGGGGGGCCGGCCCCTGCCCCACAGAGCCCTCCCCGCATCTCCTCACATCCCCTCCTTACAGCTGAGGAAGCTGAGGTCCAGGGAGATGCCATGCACAGCCAGCGGCCACAGTGGGACCATACCCTGGGATTTCTAACTCAGTCTTTAGGGCCTGCTCAAAGCAAGGTTGGTAGGGCCTGTCCTCTTCCCCGGTAAAGGGGCCCAGAGGGTCAGGGGCAGGGCTTCCTCTAGACATAACCCTTGACGAGAACTTGGAGTTGAAGAGATCTGGGCTTCTCAGTAATGATGACGCTGACAGTAATAACAACAGCTACCATCTCGTGGGCAGGAAATGCCCGTATGAAATAGGAGGGAAGGGGGCAGGGCACAACCTTTAAAAGAATGCCATAGCCCGAGGACACGACATAAACTGATTAGAACCAAATAGGTCCAAGATGTCGGATGAATCAACTTCCACTAGACCATGAGCCTCAGTATACGCTCACTGTAACACATCAGCAAGCTGAATAACACACCCACAGGGGCCATGACAGTTCCAAGGCCCACCATAAAGGTCAAAAAGTGGGCGGTGGCCCAATTCCTGGAAATCCCCGCCCCTTCCCCAAAATAGCTGGAACACTCCTCCTACTCACTGGGGGATGATACCCACCCCTATAAAACCTGACAACCCTGCACCCTGGTGCCTTTCTCACCTTCTGAGATGGCCCACGCTCTGTCAGTGGAGTGTGTTTCTCTCTAAATAAAGCCACTTCTTACCTATCACTTTGGCTCTCACTGAATTCTTTCTGTGATGAGACATCAAGAACCTGAGCTTCGGGAGTTCGTGCCCCGGTCCGGGAAGATCCCACATGTCGTGGAGCGGCTGGGCCCGTGAGCCATGGCCACTGAGCCTGCACGTCCGGAGCCTGTGCTCCGCAACGGGAGAGGCCACAACAGTGAGAGGCCCGCGTAGAGCAAAAAAAAAAAGGAACGTGGGTTCAAGTCCCAATCTGGGTTTTGGTTGGGTTCGAGTCCCAGTATTACCGAGTCCAAGCTTGCTCTGCTCACCCCCAATAAATCAGAGACGAGGCCTTGAGGCAAGGAATAACGACTTTATTCGGAAAGCCGGCTGAATGAGAAGATGGCAAACTAATGTCTCCAAAGAACCATCTTCACGTGGTTTGGATGCCAGTTTCTTTTACAGAACAGAGAAGGGGAGGAGATGAGGAAGTCAAGTAAAAAGGCCATAAGATTTGCAAATGTACCCTGGAATGGCCAGCCTCAGGGAGGGGATGTGTTCATTTCTTCTTTCTTTTTAAAAAATATTTTATTTTATTTTTATTTATTTTATTTTTATATTTGGCTGCATCAGGTCTTAGTTGAGTCACTCGGGATCTTTCATTGCAGCGCGGGCTTCTCTCTAGTTGTGGCGTGCGGGGTTGTTTTCTCTCTAGTTGAGGCACGCGGGCTCAGTAGTTGTGGCATGTGGGCTTAGTTGCCCCGCGGCATGTGGGATCTTAGTTCCCCAACCAGGGATCGAACCCACGTCCGTCCACTGCATCGGAAGGCGGATTCTTTACCACTGGACCACCAGGGAAGTCCCAATTTCTTCTTTTTGCAGCCATCCACAGGTAGACAGGGTCAGGATGTTTCCCTGAACAAAGGCACTTTGGTTTAACATTCAGGTAGAGGGGCAGGGTTCCCTGAGGCAGGCCATATTGTATAGACAGTATCCTCGTAGTGAACAAAAGCAATGGGAAACAAAGGTTAAAGTGAAAGAAACAGATCCAACATGAAGTCAGATGTGGCTCTTCCCTGTTACACCAGCACGTGGGTTCAAGTCCCAATCTGAGTTGCATGGTTTCACATAGACATGGTCTCTTTTAGTCCTTGCTCCTGCCATGAAGTAATTACCTGTGATCCCACCCTTCAGACAAGGAAACTAAGGCTCAGGTCGCACCACGAGTGGCTTCCAGCTCTAAATCCCTTTCCTCCACTGCTTTTGCTGCCTAGCAAGTCACTTACTCCTCCGATCTCTTCTTCCTTCGTCTGTAAAACAGAGATACTTATAATTTCCTCATCACAAATAGCATATGACTAAATGCAATGTGGTTCTCTGGATTGGATCCTGGAATGGAAAAAGGACATTGGTAGAAAAACTAGTGAATTGGATAAAGTGTGGAGTTTAGTGAATAGTTTTGTGCCACTGTTGTTTTCCTCATTTGGACAAATGTGCCGTAGTTATGTAAGATGTTATCAAAAAGGAAACTGGTGAAATGTGTAAGATAACTCTCTTTGTGATCTTTGTAACATTTCTGGAAATCTAAAAATTATTCTAAAATTAAAAGTTTATTATTTTAAAAGTAACTGGACAAAGGAGAAGGCTGTGAGCTCCAGGAGGCACTGCCCATCGCTGACAGGAAGACACGAGGACAAGAGGAGGCCATTCTGCAAATGAATCTGTTTGGCTGGGAGGAGGGGAAACGTCTGCAAAAGGGGGAGGGGATCTACTGATGGAAGAGAGGGCAGGGAAGGAGAGGTGGGGGACCCAACCCAATTTATGTGGATTTCTGTTCTCAGTAGTTCCCAGGATCAGAGCAAGCCCCTGGTGGCCCCATAGGGCTGTGGCCAGGCAGGCAGTGTAAACAAAGCTTTGGGGCTGTCATTCCCCCACCCAGGGGTCTCCGTATGGCCTGGGAGTCCTGGGGTGGGGTGGGGACCACGCCAGCAACGAGGAGACAGATACCAAATGAGGGGTGGGTGGAGAGGAGATTTCAGAAAATCAGGGTGAGCTTTAACCAGCGTGGGTGGCAATTTTTTTTTCCTTTCTGTAAACAGAGCAAGAATTCCTTGGGAAAGAAGACACAATAAAGCCCAAGAATCTTAAGCTGGTCCTTTAAAGCCAGCGGGGCTCTTGCAAAGTTCAAGTTCACAGGGAGAGACTGGCTGGAGCAAGAGAGAAACCGGAGAGGTATTAGCCTGAAGGCCTGATCAGAAGGCAGATCCAGAAAGGCCAGGGAGGGTTATGAAAGCTCTGTTTGGGGCCTGTGAGTCATGCGCCAGTCAGCTTGGGGCTGTGGCCTGGCTGAGCCCAGCTGGAACCTCCCTTGAAAATCTACACCCCTCCATCGGCACCCCACCCCCACCTCCTGGGCAGGGCACAGCTCTGGGATGGCCACAGCAGCTTGCCTGGAGCTTCCCCTTCATTCATTTTTTCGTTCATTCATTCAAATATTCCTTGACCCCTTCTGTATGCCGTCATTGCCCTTGGCACAGAACTCAGTTTAATGAGGGAGAGAGAAAACAGAACAGCCTCTGCTGGGGGACACACATAACTGGCAGGTCAGGAGAGGAAAGCTGGAGAGAGCGTGACGTCCACTGTAGGATGAGTGGGGGTCAGCCAGTGAGCTGCTATTCCAGAGCATCCCAGGTGCTTGCTCTCTGAGCTGGGCAGCTGCATGTTGCTGGGGGCGTGGCAAGGGGTGGGAATGCGGTCCAGCCAAGGTCGGGACCAAGTCAGCAAGGGCCCATTGGGCTGTGTGGAGAGGATGGGACTTTATCCCTGAGGGCAATGGCCGGATGGAGGAACCCCAAGCCCTGGTAGAAATCCAGAGCCAGGGAACCAGAGGACGTTCAATGCAGCTGCCCATTCTTACAGAAGTGGAGACTGGAGCCCAGAGAGGGTGTGAGACCTGCCAGGCTCACACAGCAGGGTAGCACCATGCCCAGGCGTCCTGATTTCCACAACAGGGTTTTTCCCGCCCCTCCCACTGTCTCTATTATCTTCCAAGACTTACCTGTGGACCCAGGCAGGTATCTGCAAACATCTCAAGGCAGAAGAACGAAGGCTGTGGGCCAGCGAATTGGGTCGGTGTTTTGAATAGGCTGACCCAGGGCAGAGGATCCCCTGGGGGAAGGAGGGCAGGCTTCCTGCCCGGGTGAGAGTTGACTTGCCCCAAAGGACGAAGTGAGTCACTGGGGAGCAAGGCTCGCACTTCCTCCTTCCTTTGGGCTTTGCTCTCAGTTCCCTGGAAGGAGGCACAGCCTGGATTCCTGGGGGCGGCCCCCCTCCGGGCAGGTCCAGACTGGGGTGCCGGGCCATCTGCATCCCCAACTCCTGCACACTCCTTTTCTGAGGCCCTGGTAAGTTTCCCTTTTGGCCCCTGGTCTGACTCAGGCTCAGCCCGTCACGTGGACATTGGCTGCAGGAAGGTGCATCCTCCCCGCTCCCACCCTGAGCTCAGCCACGCTGCCTCTGCCCTGGGCCACGCCCCCTTCTTTTTCTCCGGAGGAGGAGCCGCTCCGGCAAAGAACCCGTGGCTGCCCAGCCAGTGGAACAAAATACCGACTGCAGGGTAGGGCTCTTCGGAGACCAGGTCACCAGGAAGCCCCTGGACAGAGGACCAGAGATAATGATCCCCCGTGGCTGTCACCGATTGAGGGCCTACTATGTGTCAGGTGCTAACGCAGCCAACAGCCCCAAGAGGCAGAAATACTAGTGTCCCCATTTTACAGGGAGAAGAGAAGGTGGGCCACGGTCATGGGGAGTGAAGGATCGTGACATCCGGGTAGCCCCGAGGGCCCACTCGGGACTCAGGTCACGGATTTTTTTTAAGTGGGGGCGGCTGGGGGAATTCCCTGGTGGTCCAGTGGTTAGGACTCCGCGCTTTCACTGCCGAGGGCCCAGGTTCAATCCCTGGTGGGGGAGCTAAGATCCCGCAAGCCGCCGGGCACCGCCAAAAAAATAAAAAATAAAGTGAGGCGTCTGGCAAGGTGGCGTGTTTTGCTCCAGGCGCATCCAGCTGCCCAGGGGAGGCGCAGACTGGGCGGAGAGCTGGGTTTGACTAGCGTTGGGGTCAGGAGCGGGGAAGGTGGTGGAAGCGTCAAGTGACTGGGTAGCAAGTGCGGGGAGGAAGGAGGGGCTGAGGAACAGTGAGCAGGGGGTGGGCTCCGTGACCGCTGGGGTTGAGGTACCAGAGGGAAGGGAGGAGGTGAGGGGCAGAGGTCAGTCAGTGGAAATCAGGGAGGCGGTGCAGGCCCTGGTTCTGGGGCTCTGAACATCGGGGCAGCCTTTGCTCGCAGGATGTGAGTTGTTTGCTTCCCTTTGTGTCCTCATCCCGCAGGCTGCAGGGAACAGGCACTCCGTGAATATTTATGGAGTGAATAAGTGGCTACTTGGGGGAGTCTGGGGTGGGGTGACTTTCCTCTTTCTACTGTGGTTTTTTAATAACAGCTTTATTGAGCTATGATTTACATACCACGAAATTCAGCCTTTTGAAGTTGGGTTGTTTTTTTTTTAACAGTAGATTTTGGTATATTCACAGAATTGTACAGCCATTGCCACTATCTAATTTCAGAACATTTGATCACCCCCAAAAGAAACCCCATACCCCCTTTCCCCATCCCTTCAGCCCCTGGCAATCACTAATCTACTTCCCATGGGTTTGCCTATTTTGGACATTTCTTTCTTTCTTTTTTTTTTTTAATATCTATTTATTTATTTGGCTTCGTTGGGTCTTAGTTGAGGCACACGCAGATCTTAGTTCCCCAACCAGGGATCGAACCCACGTCCCCTGCACTGGAAGGTGGATTCTTAACTACTGGACCACCAGGGAAGTCCCATATTTTGGACATTTCTGTCAGTGGAATCATACACTACATCGTGTTTTGCATCTGGCTTCTTTCACTTAGCACGTTTTCAGGGTTCATCCATGTTGTAGCTTGTGTCAATACTTCATTCCTTTTTATTGTCAAGTAATATTCCATTGTGTGAATATACCACATTTTGTTTATCCATTCATCAGCTCGTGGGCACTTGGGTTGCTTCCATTTTTTGGGCTCTTAGGAATAATGCTGCTATAAACATTCATGTACAGGTTTTTATGTGGATATATGTTTTCATTTCTCTTGGGTATATTATACCTAAGAATGGAATTGTTGGGACAATTCTTACATTGTTTGAATTCTTTAAAATGAGCACATAATTCTTTTACAAAAAACCAATTTAAAAAAAATCATTTTTCTGGGGACTTCTCTGGCAGTCCAGTGGTTAATACTCTGCGCTTCCACTGCAGGGGGCACTGGTTTGATCCCTGGTCAGGGAACTAAGATCCTGCATGCCACACGGCACAGCCAAAAAAAAAAATCGTTTTTCAAAAAAGATGATCTGAATCCATAGAAAAAAACAGTGCACCAAAATCTGTGATAGGGAAGAGTTGAGGACGGATTGGGAGCCAAAACTGAGGCCACCACCTGGCTGGTGTGTGACTTTGAGCAAATCACCGCCCTTCTCGGGGCCTGGCCTGTGAAATGGGGGTGGGGCAGGGTGGACAGGGCAGCAACAGAGGATTGATCTGGAATGAAGACTGTTCAGGGCCCACCCAACCCTGACAGCTCAAGGTCTTGAGGCGGGCTGGGTTTCCACGCCTGGTTAGAGAAACAGATGAAGGAAATGACTGGTCATTTGAGTTCTCCTCCCGAAAGAATAAATAACATGATACTGGTGGTCCAGGCGACGAGGCCAGATTCAACCCAGAAGAATGTTTTAGGTCACTCCCTCTACAATTCCTCATTGAGATGAAGACATATTTAACTCTACCTGCTATTTATCTTCCACTCTGAACCAATGCTTCGCAAACTAAAATGTGCATAAGAAATCCTGGGGATCTTAATATGCAGATACTGAATTGATAGGTCAGAGATTCTGCAATTCTAATGAGCTCCCAGGTGACGTCAATGCAGCTGGTACCCAGGCCACAATTTAAATAGCAAAGGTCTAGGGACTTCTCCGGCGGTCAACGCGGCCGAAATTAGTAGCAAGGCTCTCTCCCTTTGCAATTTTCTCATTATCCATTAGGAAATCTGTCCGTATTAGATGTATTTTTTTAATCGATCTCCTCCACTTCATTTTTTTTTTTTTTTTCATTTTTACTTTTTGACCGCGCCCCGCGGTATCTTAGCTCCAATCGAACCCGCGCCCCCTGCAGTGGAAGCGCGGAGTCTTAACCACTAGACCACCAGGGAAGTCCCCTATTGGATGTATTTTAATGGATCTCTTGCAGTTGTTGGATGAGTAGGTGAATGAAAGAACGAAATGCTTATGTCTGTCCCAGGAAGAGCGTGAAGGGAAACAATGTCATTTCGTCCTTGCAATAACACTGTAAGATTAGAAGGTTGTCCCTATTTTGCAAATGGGGGGTGGGGGCGTGTTCAGAGAGGGGGGGCAAATGGCAGAGTTGTGGCTTGTTCTTCGGTCTGACTCCAAACGTAGCGCCCGCTCCCCGGCACTGCTCGGTTCCCACTTCCCTCTCTCTCCTGCATCTCTGGAGCCGCCTTGCAGCCTTGGATTTGGAAACACTTGCTAGCCCTAGATAGAAAAGGGGTTAAAGATACCTAAGCCCTAGGAGCTGCTCCCACAGACATGAACATTTATGTGACAAAGATGTTCCCTGCAGCAGCCTTTGTAACAGAGAAGAACTAGAAATTCCATTGCACACAGTGGAATTGCTAAAAGATGACTTAAAACTATAGAAACTGCCTTCCTGTTAGCTTGTATCACTTGTCATCTCCTTCTTGGCTTCCATTACTACTCCTTGTTTGTTGCTTGTCTATGTCTGTCTCATCCACTAGAATGTAAATTCTTTGAAAACAAGAACATTGTTGGGTCCCTAACTTCTGAGCAGGGGTTCAATAAATGTGGAATGAATGAACCTAAGCATTTTGCAATAGCAAGTAAAGAAGCCATTGCAGAATGTTATGCACAAGATGATTCTTTTTGTTTTTTAAATGTTTGAATGCAGGCAGAGAAAAATCTCTAAGACCATATATTAATTATCTTGGGGATTAGGACTGGGGATTAGGTGTGGGCGATCCTCATTTTCCATTGTTTCATTTTGACTTTTTTTTTTACTACAAACATGTATTTCTTTAGTAATAATAAAAATAAATGTTTTTAAAAGAATAATCATCCAGACTTCTTTCTATGTATGCAGGCATGGATGTATGAGGATGTTTATTCCAGCACTATTTATACTGGCAAAAAAAAAAGGAAATTATCATTTGCCCACTTTAAGATATATATTGTTTTAATATTTTACAATGAATATTGTGATGGACTGAATGTTTATGTTCCCTCAAAATTCATGTGTTGAAATCCTAATCCCCAAGGTGATGACATTAGGAGGTGGGGCCTTTAGGAGCCCTCATGAATGAGATTAGTGTCCTTATAAAAGAGACCCCAGAGATATCCCTCACCCCTTCCACCATGTCAGGATACAGCAAAAAGATGGCCGTCTATGAAGGAGGAAGCAGGAACTCACCAGATACCAAATTTGCCAGTGCCTTGACCTTGAACTTCTCAGTCTCCAAAACTATGACCAAATAAATTTCTGTTGTTTATAAGCCACCCAGTCTATGGTATTTTGTCACAGCAACCCCTATGGACTAAGATCAACATGGACTTGCACAGTCGAAACAAAAATTAACAAGAGGGTGATGTATAGGCTGGCTGGCTTATAACCCAGAGAGCAGCCAGCCAGAGGCTCCCTGCCAGGCCACAGTGCAGGGGCCACTGCACCTGCCAAGCCTATGTTGTTCTTTCTTCTCCCACGTGTCACGTGAGCAGTAGAAATAGTATCTAGCAACTGTGACCACAAGTGGGGACTAGGTGATCGGCTTTAGAGACCAAATGCCCAACTCTCTGCTGCTGTCTCCTTAGGGACAAAGGTCAAAAGCCCGGCTGATGCCAGGGGCTTGTCCCTCAAATCGGTCCATTACCTCCCAACATCCAGGCTTGTCTCTGGAAGCTAGGTTTTCTCTCTCTGGCTCAGCCTTCATGGGCTACCAACCCATAATGACCACACACTCAGGACAGCATAAACAAAACCCTTGGATGAGAGAGAGCTCATGGGCTCATGGGCTGTGTTCTCAGAGCAATCTGGGGAAATAAAACTCAAGCCCACCGTCTGGCTCTGTTGGGAGATTTACTTGCCTTGTTATCCCACAAAGCCATGGTAGTGAACCTCTCTTTTTTAAAAAAAAAAAAATTTATTTATTTACCTGGCTGTGCTGGGTCTTAGTTGTGGCATGCGGGATCTAGTTCCCCGATGTTGACCTAAAAAAAAAATGTACAATGTGAGAGTTGCGAGTTAAGTTTTATCTGGGGCAAAATGAGGACGGTAGCCCAGGAGATGTCGTTTCAGAGAGCTCTGAGAAACTGCTCGGAGGAGGTGAGGTGGGAGCCAGGTTATATAGAAGTTTTATAACAAATTTTTCTAGCCCCTTAAATATCTTTTAAAATTGGGGTAAATAGAACAGACTGGTTTGCCTTTGAATGCTGGGGACCAGTAGGGGGTCCCTTTCGGCCCATTTAACCTTAGGTAGTGTAGTAATATCAAAACTTTGTGTTTTAATCACATAAATGTCCATTTTATTTATCCAATTTTAAATAACCATCTAAAGACTTCTTTATTCATTTGACGTAATTCCTTTAAAATTTCTACCTTATTGGAAATAGTATCTAGACTTTCCTTACAGGATTTTTCATGTTAACATTAATTATTCTAATGCTTTTATTAGCGTCTGTGAGACCCACTGAGGGAAAGTAAAGACCACAAATGAAGCTTCCCAAACCAGTTTTTCTTACTTGTTTTTTTTTTTTTTCTTACTTGTTTTAAGTTAAAGAAGTTCTTAGGTTAATAATTTGATATATTTCTTTCTTCCACCTTTAATCTGATTTTTTTGTTTGTTTTTATAGGTACCAATAAAACAACTGTTTATAATGAGAGTGCTAGATTCACCAATTTTTTAGTTTCTCCAACTTTAAAAGGATCCATCATTTGGCCATTAATAAAGTATATATATTTACAGTGATTCAAACCATTAAGATGCAAGAGGCTTCCCCGTAAGAGAGCAGGGGAGGATGTAACCTAAGTAAAATCTGGAGTTTACTATCAAAAATAGTATGGCAGAGGTCAAGATTTCAAAACACGTACATACACACATAGACATACATGGAACGTCTTAGGAAGATCAGGTAGGACATTTACATCTCAAAGACACAGAAAGGGGCTTCCCTGGTGGCGCAGCGGTTGCGCAGCGGTTGCGCGTCCGCCTGCCGATGCAGGGGAACCGGGTTCGCGCCCCGGTCTGGGAGGATCCCACATGCCGCGGAGCGGCTGGGCCCGTGAGCCATGGCCGCTGAGCCTGCGCGTCCGGAGCCTGTCCTCTGCAACGGGAGAGGCCACAGCAGAGGGAGGCCCGCATACCACAAAAAAAAAAAAAAAAAAAAAGACACAGAAAGAGAAATGGAAGTTTCCCTCAGAAGGCCTTTGTTTAAAGTCAGAATTCTGAAAAAATATTTTTATCAAGCCAACTTTTTAACCTTAATTTAACTGTGTATGCAATAAAAGAGCCTCCTCATTTTTAGGGTGAGATTTCCTTTAATTTCCAGTTAAGTAAATACTAATTGATATAGATCTGAAAACCTAGGCTTGTAGGTCCAGATGGTTAACTCAAATTCCTTAGCAAATCCCAATGGATTCTGACTCGGATCGGGAAATTCCTTAGACAAGGCTCTAAGTTCTGCTTGGGTCCAGGGTGTGTACGTAAGCACAGAGGATGGTTCACTTCTCCCTGTAATAGGCTTCTCCTGAAAGGGAGCTATAATCACTTCTGATTTTTTATCCTCCTTTGCTGGGGAAGAGGGAACAGCAGGAGGCAGAAGAGTTGGAAGAGAAAAAGAGATAGCGTCTGGGTCAGGCAATTCGGATAGAAGAGGACATGTGGGAGGAGCAGAGGGAGAGACAGAGTCAGAGACAGGGTGCTAGCAGCCTTTTTTAGTTCTGATATAGTTTCAAAAAGTTACTCTATCATTTTCTCTTTTTGAAGCTTCTAGGTACCAATCAACGTAAGCATTCATTCAGTCTGTTTGATCTTACGGCCGGCTTTTTTTTAACTGTGTGTGCAGCTATAGCAATTTGTGACTATCAGAAGAACCCCAATTTGGCTATTTTAGGTTGAGATCTCCTGCAGCATAATTTCTGCAATTAATTAGGTACTTGCAAGTATGAGCTCCATACAGTGCCGTACATGAATCTGGCCGGGGTGTTAGTTGGAGGTTGCTTTTCTGATACCCTCGTTTTTGTGTTTGAGAGAGTCTAGTTCCCTTTTTTTTTTTTTTTTTTTTTTCTTTTTGCGGTACGCGGGCCTCTCACTGCTGTGGCCTCTCCCGCTGCGGAGCACAGGCTCCGGACGCGCAGGCTCAGCGGCCATGGCTCATGGGCCCAGCCGCTCCGCGGCATGTGGGATCTTCCCGGACCGGGGCACGAACCCGTGTCCCCTGCATCGGCAGGCGGACTCCCAACCACTGCGCCACCAGGGAAGCCCTTTAGTTCCCTTTTGAAGTTGAATTTGTCAGGGATAAAATTTACTAGTGAAATTGTGTGGTGGCCAGTGTGCTGCTTGTGAGCTTAACTCCTGTAGGCGTAACCCTAGAGTCGTTTCAGCCCCCTTATGTGTCTCAGTTTTTCCCTTCAGTGGTCTAAGACTACCGTGGGGGCTCAGATCGCTGAATGGCCAATTTTTATCTGTAACCCCTGGACAAGTAAGTGTTTTGATTAATGAGTGGGTTTCCCTCTGGGACCACTGCACGGTATGAGGCCTTTGCCGCCATCGCTCCTGTAAATTTATCAGTCTCCTGAGAAAGCCATAACTGGCCGGAAGGAGTCTTGTCTCTTTTCTTTGGAGTAACACTCTCATGTAATACCTTCATTTTTATCCCGACAAATTCTATTAAGGCAGCTGAACTGAGGAAAAGCGTCAGATCAACCTCTTACCTAACCACTCAGCCAAGACCACGCAGTCTTCTACAACCGAGCAAACCCTGGTATCTTTCAACCAGGCCCCCCCAGTATCTTTCACCTGGGTGGCTATTTGTCTGGTATCTTTCAACCAAGCCCCACCCCCCTCCCCCCCCCACAGTATCTTTCAACTGATCGGGAGCAGTTATACCTTCTATACACCACCAAATAAAAGTCAGGATCATCAACCAGCACAGGAGACCCGAGAACCAGGAGAGACTCACCCAAATTCATCTGGGCTCTCTAAGGAGGCAGATGAGTGCAAGGGGCCGCTGCTGGTACCAAGGCTCCAGTTCCTCGCAGAGTTCAGGTGAAGGAGAGAAGTCCACTCCGGATCCCTTCGTGGTCGCCGTAACTGTCGACAAAAAAAAAAAAAGCGCACAATGTGAGAGTTGCAAGTTGTTTTATTTGAGGCAAAATGAGGACTCTAGCCCGGGAGCCAGCATTTCAGATAGTTCTGAGAAACTGCTACAAGGAGGTGACGGGGAGAGCCAGGTTATATAGAAGTTTTATAACAAAAAGCAGGTAGTCTGCATATCAAAAGATTATTGTTAATTAAAGAAAACCAGATATCTCAATTTAAGGAATTTAGCGGTTTTCTTTCTTTCTTTTTTTATAAATTTATTTATTTATTTTTGGGTGTGTTAGGTCTTCGTTTCTGTGCGAGGGCTTTCTCCAGTTGTGGCGAGCGGGGGCTACTCTTCATCGCGGTGCGCGGGCCTCTCACTGTTGTGGCCTCTCTTGTTGCGGAGCACAGGCTCCAGATGCACGGGCTCAGTAGTTGTGGCTCACGGGCCTAGTTGCTCCGCGGCATGTGGGATCCTCCCAGACCAGGGCTCGAACCCGTGTCCCCTGCATTAGCAGGCAGATTCTCAACCACTGCACCACCAGGGAAGCCCTAGCGGTTTTCTATGTATGGGGACATGCAAGAGTCTGGGCTCACTGAAATCATTCCTTTGATATGCACCTCAGCTATTTGGGGCCAGTATCCCATGTTTTCATATCCTGAGTTTCCACAGGGCTGCAGTCTGATGGCTGCTAGATGGCAGGTATTCTTTTTTTAATTTAATTTTTTATTTTTTTAAAGACCCAAGCTCCCCGATGGCTTTTGGGGGAAGGTTTTTTTTTTTAATTTTTATTTATTTATTTGTTTGTTTATTTATTTATTTTTGGCTGCGTTGGGTCTTGTTGCTGTTTGCAGGGTTTCTCTAGTTGGGGTGAGCGGGGGCTACTCTTTGTTGCGTTGCACGGGTGGCTTCTCATTGCTGTGGCTTCTCTTGTTGCAGAGTACAGGCTTCAGGTGCGTGGGCTTCAGTAGTTGTGGTGCATGGGCTCAGCAGTTGTGGCTCGCGGGCTCTAGAGCGCAGGCTTAGGTGTTGTGGTGCACAGGCTTAGTTGCTCCACAGCATGTGGGATCTTCCCGGACCAGAGATCGAACCATGTCCCCTGCACTGGCAGGCAGATTCTTAACCACTGCACCACCAGGGAAGTCCTGCATGTATTCTTTTCAGTCCTGAGCTTCCTCAGGGCTCTCCAGCTCACATTGGAGGGCTGCAGTCATTGATGACTGCGAATTCTTTGTTTAAATATTCCATTTATCACTGACCTGGGCCCCCTGCAGTGGAAGCGTGGAATCCTAACCACTGGACCACCAGCAAATTCCCAACCTCTCTTTGATAATGATCTCCCAGACAAATATTAACTCAGCCGTGGATAGAATGTTAGGAATACTTCTTGCCTTCAAGGACCTGACAATGTATAATTACAAGTTCAAAAGAGATAAGTACCTGCAATTTAGGGTTCTGTAGAGACCAAGAGGGCCCTAGAATGCCTCCATTCTGGGTGGCTCCCAGTTCATTACCCAATGAAGGGATGCTGAAATAGGTTTACAAAAATTATAGTACGTTCTAAATGTTTACATTAAACAAACCTTTTAAAAATTTTTCTATTTTATTTTTGGCTGCCTTGGGTCTTCATTGCTGCATGCAGGCTTTCTCTAGCTGTGGTGAGCGGGGGCTACTCTTCGTTGCGGTGCACAGGCTTCTCACTGTGGTGGCTTCTCTTGTTGCGGAGCACGGGCTCTAGGTGCGCGGGCTTTGTGGCTCGCGGGCTCTAGAGCGCAGGCTTAGGTGTTGTGGTGCACAGGCTTAGTTGCTCCACAGCATGTGGGATCTTCCCGGACCAGAGATCGAACCATGTCCCCTGCACTGGCAGGCAGATTCTTAACCACTGCACCACCAGGGAAGTCCTGCATGTATTCTTTTCAGTCCTGAGCTTCCTCAGGGCTCTCCAGCTCACATTGGAGGGCTGCAGTCATTGATGACTGCGAATTCTTTGTTTAAATATTCCATTTATCACTGACCTGGGCCCCCTGCAGTGGAAGCGTGGAATCCTAACCACTGGACCACCAGCAAATTCCCAACCTCTCTTTGATAATGATCTCCCAGACAAATATTAACTCAGCCGTGGATAGAATGTTAGGAATACTTCTTGCCTTCAAGGACCTGACAATGTATAATTACAAGTTCAAAAGAGATAAGTACCTGCAATTTAGGGTTCTGTAGAGACCAAGAGGGCCCTAGAATGCCTCCATTCTGGGTGGCTCCCAGTTCATTACCCAATGAAGGGATGCTGAAATAGGTTTACAAAAATTATAGTACGTTCTAAATGTTTACATTAAACAAACCTTTTAAAAATTTTTCTATTTTATTTTTGGCTGCCTTGGGTCTTCATTGCTGCATGCAGGCTTTCTCTAGCTGTGGTGAGCGGGGGCTACTCTTCGTTGCGGTGCACAGGCTTCTCACTGTGGTGGCTTCTCTTGTTGCGGAGCACGGGCTCTAGGTGCGCGGGCTTCAGTAGTTGTGGCACATGGGCTCAGTAGTTGTGGCTCACGGGCTCTAGAGCACAGACTCAGTAGGTGTGGCATGCAGGCCCTAGAGTGCCCGGGCTTCAGTAGTTGTGGCGCACGGGCTTAATTTCTCCGCGGCATGTGGGATCCTCCTGGACCAGGGATCAAACCGTGTCCCCTGCATTGGCAGGTAGATTCTTAACCACTGTGCCACCAGGGAAGTCCTAAACAAACTCTTTTAAAACACACATATATCACAATGCAATTATGCTAGTCACAAGATGATGGGAATTATAAAAATATTCACGCACAAGAGGCCACAGGCTGCGTGGCCAGGTAATGGGACACAAGTTCATAGTTGTCTGATGGATATCTTCTTTCACTCCTGCCTGGGAATATCAGCCACAATAGAGAATGTTTGGTGCCTCCCCATGAATGGCCGTTCTCTGTCACATCACACACCTGGTTTTCATCTCCACACTTACCTCCATCAGAAATAGTCTTATTGGCAAAATAAACAAACAAAAAAACATGAGGGACTTTCCTGGTGGTCCAGAGGTTAAGATTCTGCGCCCCCAATGCAGGGGACTCAGGTTCAATCCCTGGTCGGGGAACTAAGATCCCGCAAGTCCCCGGGATGGCCAAAAAAAAAAAAGTCTCATTTGTTTCCTGATTTGCTGAATGCCCCCTTTAGAATAAAAGTGCCACAAGACAGAGGTCTCTGTCCGCTTCACCCCTGACTGGCACATGGTAAGCACTCCGTAAATTTTGGTTAAATGAATGGATATATGATATCCTCATTTATGTTCACATAAATGAGGCTACCCCCCCCCACACACACACACAGAGTTGGATTTAGTGATAAGAGAGACTAAATTCCCTAGGGCATGATATTTCCCAGGGCAGATTAGTAGTTCAGTGGTGTCCCTGGCCCCTGGCCCCTATGAATTCAGGGGGGTGATATCTGAGCTGGATTTAGGGAGATGAGTGTGCTGGGGATTTGTGGGGAAATCCATCTCCCCTTCTCTCTGAAGGACATCATGAGGGAAAAGGCTGTTCAAGAGACTATCGCTGGGCTTCCCTGGTGGCGCAGTGGTTGGGAGTCCGCCTGCCGATGCAGGGGACGCGGGTTCGTGCCCCAGTCCGGGAAGATCCCACATGCCGCGGAGCGGCTGGGCCCGTGAGCCATGGCCGCTGAGCCTGCGCGTCCGGAGCCTGTGCCCCGCAACGGGAGGGGCCACAACAGTGAGAGGCCCGCGTACCGCAAAAAAAAAAAAAAAAAAAAGAGGACAGGTGCTCAGCTCAGATAGTTCTGCCCTAAGACCAGTGTAGGAGGAACCCCTGCCCTGGGCTCTGCTTTAGAAGACCCTGCTTAGTGGCAAGTCCCCAGAGCCCAAGGGATGAGCCCACCCAAAGCCCGTGGCCCAACCTCTCCACCTTGTTCCAGGGACTGGGGACTATGGAATTTCTGGCCCCTATACTCTGAGTCAACTTCCCAGGCCTTCCCTGGACTCTTCCTGAGTCCATTCTTCTGAAAATTGACTGTCTTGCTGGTGTGTGGGCCCCTAAGCCAGAGGAGCGGCCAAGGGCTCTTTTTTTTTTTTTTTTTTTTTTTTAAAGAACGTCACAGATGATTTCTCCAGAGGGTTCTTCCTTTCCTTTTCTTTTTTAAATTTTTAAAATTTATTTTTTGGCTGCGTTGGGTCTTCATTGCTGCGTACAGGCTTCTCTAGTTGTGGCGAGCGGGGGCTGCTCTTCGTGGTGGTGTGTGGGCTTCTCATTGCAGTGGCTTCTCTTGTTGTGGAGCACGGGCTCTAGGCGCGCGGGCTTCAACAGTTGTGGTGCGTTGGCAGGCTGGTTCTTAACCACTGCGCCCACCAGGGAAGTCCAGGGCTCTTTTTGTAGGAAGCATGACTAGCTCCTAGACGTGGAGGCTGGGGTGCCCACACCTGTGTGCATGAGGCTCTAGGTGCGGAAGAGTCTGAGAACTGTACATTTGAACCTGGACTTCCAAGCTGTTAGGAAGTTGTATTTGTCAAGATGGGAGAATAGAAAAATATTTGCCTTGACAGTTTGTTTGCTTGAATTTTAAGTATTTAGACTCAGGTATATGAATCTCCAGTGGTACTCTAGTTCCAGGTCCTGCAAATGTTAGGGATGAGGCTGGGCCCAGGGCCCACTCCCAGAGGGGATGTGGCCCAAGGATTTTTAAAAAGCCCCTCAGGTGATTCTCATGTGCAGCCAGAGTTGAGAACGTCTGTTTTAAGATATCTTTTGATTAGTTTTTTTAAAATTTTATTTATTTTGGCTGCGTTGGGTCTTCGTTGCTGCATGCAGACTTTCTCTAGTTGCTGTGAGCAGGGGCTAGGTTATTTTCCATACCTAATATTTAAACTACTCCATTCTATTTTTTTTGGAGGGGAGGGGCTGTGTCGCCCAGCTTTCGGGATCTTAGTTCCTAACCGTCCGGGAATTCCCTAAACTACTCCATTCTAAATGTACACTTTTGGGGGGAGTTCCCTGGTGATCCAGTGGTTAGGACTTGGTACTTTCACTGCCTGGGTTCGATCCCTGGTCAGGGAACTAAGATCCTGCAAGCCGCAGTGAGGGAAGAAATATTAAACACCTATCAAAAAATCATTTATTCATTTAAAAAACAACAGAATCAGTGAACATGCAAAATTAAATTACTTTTGTAGACTTTGGTAATATTTTATTACCTACACAGACCTCAATATTACTTAAAGATCTTTTTATGCAAAATCACCATCAGGATTTACTGAGTAAAAATCGTGGGTGTTCACATGGCCCTAAATGTTCTATTCCAAAGAGGAACAGGTGACTTTTGAGGAGAAGAACTGCCTTGGTAACCTCCCTCAAATAGTTATTTTAAATAAACATAGTTAATGGAAATATTTTGTAAACCAACTTTGGGCACTACAGAGCCCAAGGCCCACCAAAAAGAAAAGGAAATCAAAACTTTCTTTCCTTATTCAGGAAACTTTCCAGCTTTGCTTTTAAGATTACAGGCTTTTCACCTTTTTCGACTGCTTCATGCAATTTTTAAATTTTTTAAAATTCTGCATTTTGATGTTGTAAGAGTTCTTTTTCAAATGACTTTCAGAACACAGACAACAGAGCAACACTTTCAAGTCATATTGTTTGACAGCGATGAAGAGATGAAAATGGACGGATTTCTGAAAAGAGGTATTCCCTCTGTTCCAAAGGTGAGCAAACTTTAACACGTGAGCAACACAGAACTCCATTCCTCTGGCGGACGATCCCTCAAACTCAGAATGCTTCCATTTAATAAGTCGATATATTATTCTTTTTTAAAAATTAATTAATTTATTTATTTTTGGCTGCGTTGGGTCTTTGTTGCGTGTGGGCTTTCTCTAGTTGTGGCGAGTGGGGGCTACTCTTTGTTGCGGTGCGCGGGCTTCTCATTGTGGTGGCTTCTCTTGTTGCGGAGCACGGGCTCTAGGCGCGCGGGCTTCAGTAGTTGTGGCGCGTGGGCTCAGTAGTTGTGGTTTGCGGGCTCTAGAGCGCAGGCTCAGTAGTTGTGGCTCACGTGCTTAGTTGCTCCGCGGCATGTGGGATCTTCCCGGACCAGGGCTCGAACCCATGTCCCCCGCACTGGCAGGCAGATTCTTAACCACTGCGCCACCAGGGGAGTCCCTGATATATTATTCTTAAAAATTAAAGTTGGATCACTAGGAAAGACTGAACAAAAATTATTCCCCTTCCCCCCCAAACAACAACAAAACAGCTTTAATCACCTCCTTCTCTCCCCACAAAAACAGGGAAGGAGTTGGGGTTGAAGCCTTTAAATCTGAAATTTCAGCTCCTAAAACACTGCTGCTCTTTGCTCAGCAGTGCAAGTCAACATATTTTCTTCTCCAGTGCTTCCCCCATTTATAAGTTTATTTCCATACATGCACACACCCACACATGCTCACCCACACGTACTCTTAGTCTCAAGTGAGACACTTTTTTTGTGTCTGTTGATAAATTATGAGGATTGTGAACTAGGTGTGTACAGGGTTTCAGAGGTGCTTTGTCAACACGAGTCACTTGAGTCCTTTTCTCCAAAAGCCTGAAATCAAATTACACAGCTGAAACTGTTAGGTGTCCTTTTGGGGGGCTCCGAAGAGCTCTGGTCCTTTATGTCTCAGCACAGAAAGAATTCAGTGAGAGGCAAAGTGATAGATAAGAAGTGATTTATTAGAATAGGATGCTATGAGGCTTACAAGTGGGCAAGCGAGAGGGTGCTGCCCAGGAGAACTTAGTGGGCTACACTTGTATAATCAAAGGGAAAGTGGGGAGGAGGAAAAGACCACCTTCTGCCTCATTCTTGGGTAGATGTCATGCTTTCATCATTAGCTCCTTCTCCAGGTTGGGCAAGGGAGTTTTCTTGTCCCTACAAGGTCAAGCTAGGGCTGTCATGGCACTATGGAAAAATTATTTAGGTCTTAGTATAATGAGGGTCTTTCACTTTGAAATGTCACCTTTCCATAAATTATTGTTTTTTATGTGTGCAGAGAGCATGTCCTAGGGGTCATTAACTTACTGAGCTCACTGGGCAGGATGTGGGTCTCATGCCACCATTGTTTTATTGTTTTGGGGCATGTCTCGTGCTTCTGTTGCATGGTTTTGTTGCTAAGCAAGCCCACCTGGTTTCGTGGATAAGCAAACCTGCTTTCTTGAGTGATCATTAACTTAGGGGGGTCTCCCATACTTTTTTCTTTACTTACAATCCCCTAGTGGGATTGACCATTTAATTACCTAAATTTGTCCCTTTATTCTGTCCCTATCAAAACCAAGGATCACTACTTTCCCAGATGCTGTTCACAGCAAGTCCTCATAACTGATGTTTAGGTGGGAAGGCAAAGAGACAATCTCTGTCAGGCTGATGTGCCAGGGCAGAAAGCCTAGTGTGCTGTCCTCAGGACCAAACTTCAGTACTAAATCAGGACCATGGGCACCATTCGAACTAAATAAACGGTCTGATATATCTACATCCAAATCTGTGGATTTCTTTTGCTGCCGGGCTACTAACTGGCAAAAGTCTTGAGCAGCTCTCACAATATCTGCTTTTGCATCTTCTGGGGACAGCACCTTCACTGCCGAATGGCAATCTTCGTCATTACGATTTGCAAATTCTGGTGAGTATTTGGAACCATCTATGTCCAGAAGTTCCTGCTGTTGTTTTAAAATTTCATCCATCAATCTGGAGTTATTTCTTTTGAAAATTCCTTTGTGGTCGTAGACGCTAATGTGAGAGGTGCCCACGGCCATACCTCACACCGCGAAGCTTGCGATGTCGGAGAAGCTGGGCTCCTGCTCCTCGGTGATCAGCAGGTCTACGTGCACAGGCAGCTTCTTCAAGGAACGAGCGTCCTCGTGCCATTGCAGCCGCGGGTGGGCGGCGACCGGGGCGGGCTCCCCACGCGGATGCCTGTGGTCAAGGCTGTTCACGCCGACAGCCGGGGGCTGGCGGAGCGCGAAGCCGAGCGGCGCTAGGACCGCGGGGGAGGCGGCGCAGCAGTAGCTCCGCCAGGTCCAGTTCCAGGTGCTGAACCGCAAGCGGAGCCGGGAGGTGAAAGTGCGGTGCAGGCCGAGGAGAGCCTGTAGCCCCGTCATAGTCTCGTGGCGCCCGGGCGTCCTCTCCTCCCCCTCCCCCACCCGCGGCCTGACCGCTTCTTATCCGGTCATCTCCCCGCGTTCCCCGCTCCTCGCGCCCGAACGCCTTTTTATACACTTTTTTTTTCCCGAACCTCTTTCTGCTGCCAGCCCTTCACCTCGCCCCCGCCGCTAGCTCCCTCCAACACCAGACTGTTTGAACTACGCAGACCTGAGTTTGCACACTGGCTCTGCCAGCCTAAGGGCTTAATTTGAGTCCCAGTTTCCTCCTTTATAAAGTTAGGATAATGCTGCCTCCGTCAAACAGTTCTAATAAGCCGAAGTATTGGAAAGGGCTTTGTAAACTTTAAAACGCCTACCAAATGTTAGCCATATGGGTAAGATGTCCGTCTAACCTTCTGGATGAACGTCATCCCAAAAGATTACTCTCCATAGTCTTTCCTAAGCAAGAAAAAAAGAGATTTTGGGGAGTAAGTTTTGTAATTCACTTACCCTAATACCATTGGGCAAGAGCTGAATCACAAAACGTGAATTACAGCCTGGACGAACGCTTGCTAGAAACATTCTCCAACATTTTTAGCTAAAAAGTTGTTCATTCCTCAGTGTTCTCCCTCTTTTGCATCCCACACCCATCCAAGGACTGACTCAGTCGTTAAGGCAGAAGTAGCATGAATTCAGCAGCAACTTTGTATTTAGCATCTTCTTATATTCTTACACTGAGCCAGACTTCTTTAGCTAAGAAGAGCCCGGGAACTGGAGGTCTTCAAGAAACCGAATCAGAAGTTGCCAGAGATGTCAGGGATTCAGACATTAGGTGAGAGGTTGCACCAGATAAACACTAAGATCTCTTCCAACTGTAAAGGTCTACATTGAAGAGTTCCTGCCTCTAGAAGCATACAATCGAATTAGGGAGATAAGACGCGAAGAACATGAAGGTGTTGTAGAAAAAAGGCCAAAATGAGTGACAATGAAGAAAATGCTATACGACCTCAGAGACCAGTGGGAGCTGGAGAGGGGTGCATTCTTTTTTTAAAAAATTTATTTATTTTATTTATTTATTTTTGGCTGCGTTGGGTCTTCGTTGTGGTGAGCATGCTTCTCACTGTGGTGGCTTCTCTTGTTGCAGAGCGTGGGCTCTAGGCGTGTGGGCTTCAGTAGTTGTGTCATGCGGGCTCAGTAGTTGTGGCTCTCAGGCTCAGTAGTTGTGGCACACGGGCTTGGTTGCTCCGTGGCATGTGGGATCTTCCGGGACCAGGGATCGAACCCATGTTCCCTGCATTGGTAGGCGGATTCTCAACCACTGCGCCACCAGGGAAGCCAGGGGTGCATTCTTGGAGATGAATCTTGAGATGAAGCTGGAGGGGTTTGTTGGACTGGGAAGGGGAAAGGGAAGAGAAAAATACATTTGTAGCAAGTGGCAATGGATGATATTATCCAAGGTTGGAATTCAATTCAACAACCATTTACTGAGTGCATCTGTGGGGCAGATACAAACATAACTCAGTATTTTAGTCCTGAAGAAATTCTGAAATATCATCTTGGTGTCAGGTGAGTGACTTCCTCTTCAAACTGGTTGGTTCTATGGACAACGGGGTAGGCTGTTCTTTGATCCAGGGCAGTGATCCACTGGAGTATGTGGAAACCTGACCCAAGCACGGTCCATCAGCATCATGACAAGAGTGGGCTTCTGGGCTCCTTCCTCCATTTGCTCCTCCAGCCCTCTCAACCCTTTTGCTATCAGTTGCCTACATAAAATCCACTTCTAGGGCTTCCCTGGTGGTGCAGTGGTTGAGAGTCCGCCTGCCGATGCAGGGGACACGGGTTCGTGTCCCGGTCCGGGAGGATCCCACATGCCGCGGAGCGGCTGGGCCCGTGAGCCATGGCCACTGAGCCTGCGCGTCCGGAGCGGCAGCGGGAGAGGCCGCGACAGTGAGAGGCCCACGTACCGCAAAAAAAAAAAAAAAAAAAAAAAAAATCCACTTCTATTTGAACTACCTAGACTATTTTCTGTTTTTCCTAACTGTTCTGATATAGCATTCGACAAATTGATAATTTAAAAAAACAAAATATGGGAATTCCCTGGCAGTCCAGTGGTTAGGACTCCAAGCTCTCATTGCTGAGGGCCCTGTTTAGGCCCCTGGTCAGGGAACTAGGATCCCGCAAGCCGTGCGGTATAGCCAAAAAATTAAAAAATTAAAAATAAATTTAAAAACGCATTGTATGATGATAGAAGTAGTCACTGGGCACCCAGAAGAGGCCCTGGACCCACGGAAGACACAAACACTCATTGGAATAGCACTGAGATTGGTCTGGCTGGGGCAGGGATACTCTGGGAGGTGGCTAAGTCGAGAAGGAGAAGGCTGGAGAGATTCACTTTACTGAGTGCTTATTGCCAGACTTTCTTCTAGGCACTGGAGCTTACATTTCAGCGGGAGAGGTAGACAAAAACAAGTAAACAAGAGATTTTCTATCACAGATAGAAATAAGCACAAAGAACAATAACATAAGGGAAAGATATAGGGCAATGGTGTGGGAGTGTTCTTGATGGTCACAAAGGGCCTAAGGAAGTGCTAGCTGAGATCTGATTGATGTCAAGGAGACTTGTGTGTGCAAATCTAGATGAAGAGACAGCAAAGAGAACGTGCTGTTACCACTGCAAGGAATGGTGGCAATTTTTCAGCTGGGTGAGGCGTGAGGGTTTAACCCCTTGAGGCACTCCTTGGAACTGACAGGTATGGTTTAATAAGTCAGCGAATGTAACTTGGGACAACTAAAGTTGGCAGGCTTGGATTAGCTGTCACTCAAGGAAGGGTGGATCCTTGGTCTGTAACTGCCAATCAGGTTGTGGAGATTTTAGGGCAGCCGCAGCAGCACTGCAGTTGAAGGAAGAGTACAGCCTGCTAGTCAGTGGGAGGCTAGAGGCAGCTACCTGTCATTGCTACTTGCTTTCTGGACACTGTTGGGATATCGTAGAGCTCACAAACTCTCACACATGTTCTTAGTTCTGTGGGGTACAGAGGATCTATTTTATTCTCATATTGTAGATGAGGAAACTTAGTGAAATGCCTTACCCTTTACCTAGTGAGCTACAGGTTAGGCTGAGACCCATCTATCCTGACCTCCAGATGAGTGCTTGTTCCTTAAAGAAGACTGTCATGTGAACTCCAAGCTATTAGGGTCAGGACTTTAAAAAGCGGATGTGTGGGGAGAAGCTTACTTCTGTCTCACCCCAACTTTATGTTTTCAGTTGTATCTTGACTCCCCACCTTCCATTTCCAGACCCACACAATGATGATAGTTAAATGTATTACTGCAAATGCAAGAATATTGCATTTGAATGTGAAACAAATCTTAAATCAGTGAAACAGGTAACCTTCTGGAGCAGTGCTGTTCAGTAGAAATATGTCAGCCACATATGTTAAATTTTCTAGTAGCTACATTTTATAAATAAAAAGGGACAGAGTAAATTAATATATTTAATATTTTTTAAACAATCAATATAAAATATTAATGAGACAGTTTAAATTCTAAGTCTTCAGAATCTGGTGTGCGTATTACACTTAAGGACATCTCAGTTTGGACTAGCCATATTTCAAGTACTCAATTCGACTTGTAGCTTGGACAGTCTTGGTCAGTGCAGTTCTAGAAGTAGAATTGCTAGTATTTGAGGCTGACCAGTGTGAAGTTGGAAGACATCTTTTTGGGGACAAGATGTCTTCGAACATCCCTCATGTCACACGAAATAAGCATGTACTAGGCCATCCTTCAAGAAAAGGAAATGAAAGGGACCTATAGCTAAGTCAACTTTTTAAATTGTAAAAGATTGTATTGGAAGGGCTCTCTGAGATGACCTAGTCCAGAAGTTGGCAAACTTCAGCACTGGGCCATATCTGGCTCACTGCCTGTTTTGTTTTTTAAATTTAATTAATTAATTAATTAATTAGGCTGCGTTGGTTCTTCGTTGCTGCGCGCGGGCTTTCTCTAGTTGTGGCGAGCGGAGCTACTCTTCGTTGTCGTGCGTGGGCTTCTCATTGCGGTGGCTTCTCTTGTTGCGGAGCACAGGCTGTAGGTGCATGGGTGTCAGTAGTTGAGGCACGTGGGCTCAGTAGTTGCGGCTCGTGGGCTCTAGAGCGCAGGTTCAGTAGTTGTGACGCGCGGGCTGTTGCTCTACGGCATGTGGGATCTTCCCGGAGTAGAACTCGAACCCGTGTCCCCTGCATTGGCAGGCGGATTCTCAACCACTGAGCCACCAGGGAAGTCCCTGCCTGTTTTTTTTCTGCGGCCTGAGAGCTAAAACATGGTTTCTACATTTTTAAATGGTTAAAAAAAACTAAAAGAAGAATAATGCTTCATGACGTGAATATTATATGAAATTCAAAATTCAGTGTCCATAAAAGAAAGTCTTTTCAGAACACCTGCACCCTCATTTGCGTACATTTTGTCTATGGCTGCTTTTGAGCTACAACGACAGAGTTGCCACAATGACAAATGACCCACCAAGCTCTTTTACAGGAAATGTTGGCTGACTCCTGCACTGACCAGTCTTTCCCATTCTATGG
>NW_021145368.1:127221-129813 GCF_002837175.3 Physeter macrocephalus | reverse complement strand
TTCCACAATTAGAAACACGTGCCCAGTTCCTTCTAAGGAGGCGGCTCCAGCCTATCACAGAGCCAAGTGCTGCCACACCTGCCGAGGCAGGCGGCCAGCTCACCCGCTGCTGGGTGCAGGCACCACCCTGAGGACTGGTTGGAGGGGCATCACCTCGCCCCTTTTGCTCCAGGTCCAGAGGGCGGGAGTTCAGGGGGAGCTGGCCAGAGCATGGCAGAAGGTGGAGAAGTGCATGCCCCAGCAAAAGGGCAGACTAATAAACCAGCGCTTCTGGCTGGCCCATGACCCAGGTGAAATTTATGGCTGCTTCAGAGGGCTGGGGAACTCCATCCCGGAAAGGTGCTTATTTTGAAGCTCTGGAGGGGAACAGGGTGTTCTGATTTCTACCAAGTGGCGTCACTAGCTTCCGTGTTGGCAGCTATCTGCTTTAATACATTCCATCTTTCTTTTTTCTGTCCTGGCCTTCTCTCTCTATTATGCTCCTCTCAAGCTCGCTCTCTCTCACTCGTAGTGGTGTGTATTGTTCCTCCTTTTCCTCCCTCCCCCGTGTTGTCTCTCATGCTCATTCTTTTCCTCTCTTTCCCATCTGTCTTTATGAACTTTGGCAAGTCCGGGCATTTTTTTTTTTTTTTTTTTTGGTATGTGGGCCTCTCACTGCTGCGGCCTCTCCCGCTGCGGAGCACAGGCTCCGGACGCGCAGGCCCAGTGGCCATGGCCCACGGGCCCAGCCGCTCCGCGGCACGCGGGATCCCCCCGGACCGGGGCACGAACCCGCGCCCCCCGCATCGGCAGGCGGACTCCCAACCACTGCACCACCAGGGAAGCCCAAGTCTGGGCATTTTTACTGCCTGTTTTCTCTTATCTGAAAAGACAGAGAAAGCCCTGGTTCTGGAAATGCTAAAGGAAAACAAGCCTTTCCAAGCTGCCTCCAGTTTACTCCTAGGAATGAGCCAGCAATACCAAGAAATCCAAATGGAGTTCCTGGAGTTGGAGGGAAATCTGATGGTGACATTGATAAGGGACCAGAGGAGGGGACACAAGGCAGAAAAGCAAGTCTGCTTGTGGGAAATAATTTTCCAAAACCCTGGGGGCGATGAACACAACGCTCCTGGATCCTGAGGGGCAGCCATCCTAGTCTTCCCCTTTTTCTCACTGGCATCTTACTTCCTGCTGCCCAGAAAGCAATCTGGCCAGCATCTTCAGATGACAGACTCAGAGCCCCTAGTGGCACTGTCAGCAGTGACCATAGGTACCACTGACAGCAGCAAGGGCGAGAGAGGATGTGGGAATGGGAGAAGGGAAAGAAGGGTGATGTGCATATGATACAAGAAAGGCTGGCGTAGTGGCAGAATAAGCAACTGGGAATTGGTGGGAGGGGGCACGGGGCTCAAGGGGGGAAGTCCTGTCTTTGGCACTAATAGCGGGGGTCTTACTTCACTCACATATAAGATGAGGTTCTGGGTCTCTCTGACTGCCCATGAGGCTGGAAATGTGCCTCTGGGTAGTAGGGTGCAGACCTCTCCCTCCAGTACCAAGAGCTGTCTGCAAATGAGCCCCAACCAGGTCATTCTAATCAGCACTGTTCTTATAACAATCAGTCCAGCCCCCTGGGCTTCCCTGGTGGTGCAGTGGTTAAAAATCCGCCTGCCAATTCAGGGGACGCGGGTTTGAGCCCTGGTCCGGGAAGATCCCACATGCCGCGGAGCAACTAAGCCCATGCGCCACAACTACTGAGCCTGCACTCTAGAGCCCGCGAGCCACAACATCTGAGCCTGCATGCCACAACTACTGAAGCCCATGCTCCTAGAGCCCACGCTCCGCAACAAGAAGCCACCACAGTGAGAAGCCCGCGCACCGCAACGAAGAGTAGCCCCCGCTCGCTGCAACTAGAGAAAGCCCTTGCACAGCATCAAAGACCCAACGCAACCAAAAATAAATAAATAAAAATCCAGCCCCCTATCCAAATGACCGCTTCCTGACTTTCACCCATCAGACCATACCAGTGTGGTTCATGGAGCAGAAGCTGGCTTGGCAAAAAGAATGAGTTTGGTTTGGGGACCCATGTGGGAAAGTGTTCATTGGCCCTCTGATGAAGACACAAAATGACCCTTTGCCAGCCCAACTCAGCAAGAAGCCAAAGTCTTGTGTCCAGAAGCAAGGGAGGACCTGAAGACGGTCATCCAGTGGTCACTGAGGGATAGCCTGTGCTTTGTGAGCTTTCTCGGGGGAAGGAGAAGCAGCCATGATATGTACCCTGCCCCCAACTCTGTCTAGCATCACCGGTACTTGCGCTCCCTGCTTCATGGGGCTGTCCCACAATGGAAAAACCCTGATATTTACTCCCTAGGGAAGAACAATGGCTCCTGTGCACACTTGGTATTTTCTGACTAGATTTGTTCATCTATCCATCCTCTATTCAGTGAGCGTTAGCACCTACTGTGTGCCAGGCAGATACAGAACCTCAAGATCACCCTGGCCAGCAGAGTGTTGTTTTTATTTTTATTTTTTTATTTTTTTATTATTTTTTTTGCAGTACGCGGGCCTCTCACTCTTGTGGCCTCTCCCGTTGCGGAGCACAGGCTCCGGACGCGC
>NW_021145368.1:24984-126137 GCF_002837175.3 Physeter macrocephalus | reverse complement strand
CATGTGGGATCTTCCCGGACCGGGGCACGAACCCGTGTCCCCTGCATCGGCAGGCAGACTCTCAACCACTGCACCACCAGGGAAGCCCAAGCAGAGTGTTGTTAATGGCTGTGTGCACTATTGGCTGCAGAAGAATAGGGAAGTTTCATTCTTCTCTGGGCCCGATGGGTAGAGCAGGCGCAGCAACAACAGCATTCCTTGCTTTCTGTAGGGCATTCCGTCCTGCAAAATGGGTGGTGCAACCTCCTTGTGGAGACCAAGGTACAGACACAAGCTTGAACATCTGGGCTCCTGGTTCAGTGTCTTGGCCTTATGCTTACCAGCCCCATAGTCCCCTAATCCACGTTTGTGCCCACACTTTCAGACAGCTTGGGTTGAAGGACCCCAGAGCAGGTAATTTGTGGATGAGTATCCTCCTGAGAAAAAGGCTGAAATAGATGAGAAATTGAAGCAAAGGGTCAGGGATAGAGGAGGAAGCAAGAAGGGAGAAGCAATGCAACTGTGCAAGATAGGTCCTGATGTGTGATACAGCGTCTCCAAGACCCTCCAAACCGTCCCCTTTCCCATCCACTCAGCTTTGCTGTCAGTCGTCAGCATTATCCTGAGCGAGTCGTGGCCTCTTTTTGAGTTCTAGCTTCTTAGCGTATGAACAATAAAAATAACCACTTGGCTTCCCTGGTGGCGCAGTGGTTGAGAGTCCGCCTACCGAGGCAGGGGACACGGGTTCGTGCCCTGGTCCGGGAAGATCCCACATGCCGCGGAGCGGCTGGGCCCGTGAGCCATGGCCGCTGAGCCTGCGCGTCCGGAGCCTGTGCTCCGCAACGGGAGAGGCCCGCATACAGAAAAAAAAAAAAAAAAAAAAATAACCACTTAACATTTTATACAGCAGTACACAGGTTAGAGAACCTCCTCGTGGGATTAAAATGGACCACACTTCCATTTTACAGAGAGGGAAGGGAGGTTCAAAGAATTGGACTGGCTTGTCCAGAGAGTAAGTGACCATGCCGGGAAGGGCATCATGGCCATTGGGTTCTTCAAGTTCTAAGTTGTCTGATTCTTAGTCCACCCAGGCTTCCAGGTCCCTCCGAGGGAGCCATCTCTGCCTCCATCCCTCCAATTTGCTCAACCCCGCCTGCACCGTTACCACTTCACTCCGTATACAAGCTGCTCTGAGCTCTACTTGCTTGCTGTGCACTTGAAAAAGACACCAGAAACCCACGTGGTCCTCCACCCGCCAGGTGTTGCTGCGTAGAGGTGAGGGAAAGAGTGATAAAGTCACAGCCCTGGCTCTGTGAAGGTGGTAGGGACTTAAGACCAACCCCACAATCCCCTAATCCATCCTTAAAATTTTCTGAAGGAAGATTTATTTATTTATGCTAATGACTCAGTGATGTTCTGTTTCAAAATGGACTAGAGAGATTGATTTTCAATTGCCTCTTTTACCGATAGTCTTTAATGTATTAATTTAAGGTAAAATTTCCCCCCAAATGTTGTTCCTATTCTTCCCTTCCAATATTCGTAATCCTTGGAGCTCGTGTGCCTCACCTCTCCCACTCCGTGGGGTGAACTCCACCTGGGGAAGCCGCAGAGCACTGGGCGTCATCCACGACAAGATTGCACACAGTGGGGCCACTCTTCACCCTCTGCCGGGAGGAATGAACTCAGACTCTGGACTCCTGAGTTCGTTCATCTCTTGGCTTTCCATCATGATATCTTTTTATGACCTTTGATTGTAGCCTCTGGTCTGTAAAGTTAGGAGACCAACAAAACTCTGGGGGCTGAGAACAAAGGACTCGTGTCTGTGAACATTGCGGCACTCCACCTGCCTCGCAAGAGGTTTGTAACTCTTGGGCCTGTGGGTGTCTGTGCATCTGGGTTGCATACATGGGCCTGAAGTTGTATGGACTATGGAGGAGACAGGAGGAGAAGCTGGGATTAGATGAAGGAGGGGTATGGGGAGTCTTTTGCCCTGAATCTTTCTGAGAGGAAAAGCACAGCTAGAGTTACCCTAGGGCGCGCCTGTTTACTACTGTATTGGGTTACCGAGGGGAGGAAGAGGAGGCAGTGACTCTCTAGCCATAGGATCTGGGTGTGTGGAAGAGCTGGGATGCTGTCATGTGGTGCACGTGATGTGGAAATTCGCCAACCAGGTCAGCACATTGGTGACCTCACTTTCGCTGCCGGCTCTTAGAGCTCCTCCCTCCTTCCCTCCACTTGGTGTCCTGCAAGGCCTGTGACACACACTCCTTTGGGGTCCCGGTGTGTGCTGCCTGGTTGCCTTTTTGGTTTTTTTAAAATAAATTTATTTTATTTATTTACTTATTTTTGGCTGCGTTGGGTCTTCGTTGCTGTGTGCGGGCTTTCTCTAGTTGCAGCGAGCGGGGGCTACTCTTCGTTGTGGTGCGCAGACTTCTCATTGTGATGGCTTCTCTTGTTGCAGAGCACGGGCTCTAGGCGCACAGGCTTCAGTAGTTGCAGCATGTGGACTCAGTAGTTGTGGCGCACGGGCTTCGTTGCTTCGCGGCATGTGGGATCTTCCCGGACCAGGGCTCGCACCCGTGTCCCCTGCATTGGCAGGCGGATTCTCAACCACTGAGCCACAGGGAAGTCCCTGCCTGGTTGCTTTTAAAAAGCTTTCCTCTTGAAGGGTATGCCCCCTGCTTTCTGGTCTTTCTGTGTGGTGTCTGGCCCTGTATTCGTTTCCTATTGCTGCTGTAACAAATTACCATAAACTTAATGGCTTAAAACCACACAAATTGGGACTTCCCCGGTGGAGCAGTGGTTAAGAATCTGCCTGCCAATGCAGGGGACACGGGTTCGATCCCTGGTCTGGGAAGATCCCACATGCCACGGAACAACTAAGCCTGTGAGCCACAGCTACTGAGCCTGCGCTCTAGAGCCCACAAGCCACAACTACTGAGACCGCGTGCCATAACTACTGAACCCCACGCGCCTAGAGCCCGTGCTCTGCAACAAAAGAAGCCAGCACAATGAGAAGCCCGTGCACTGCCGCATCGAAGAGTAGCCCAGCTCGCCACAACTAGGGAAAGCCCACGCTCAACAACGAAGACCCAATGCAGCCAAAAATAAATAAATAAATGGATAAATTTATTTTAAAAAAACAAAAACTACACAGATTTATCACCTTACAGTTCTGGAGGTCAGAAGTCCTAAACTCAAGGTGTCAACAAGGCTGTGTCCCTTCTGGCGGCTCTCCTTTGCTTGTTTCCTTGCCTTTCCCAGCTTCTAGAGGCCCTCTATATTCTTAGGCTCATGGCCCCTGTTTCCATCTTCAAAGCCAGCAGCATAGCATCTTCAAATCTCTCCCTCTCTCTTTTTTTTTTTTTTTTTTTTTTGGTACGTGTGGGCCTCTCACTGCCGTGGCCTCTCCCGTTGCGGAGCACAGGCTCTGGATGCACAGGCCCAGTGGCTCTCTTTTTTTTTTTTTTTTTTTTTGTGGTACGTGGGCCTCTCACTGCCGTGGCCTCTCCCGTTGCGGAGCACAGGCTCTGGATGCACAGGCCCAGTGGCCATGGCCCATGGGCCCAGCCGCTCCGCGGCATGTGGGATCTTCCCGGACCGGGGCACGAACCCGTGTCCCCTGCATCAGCAGGCGGACTCCCAACCACTGCGCCACCAGGGAAGCCCATCTCTCTTTTTTAATTGAAGTATAGTTAATTTACAATGTTGTGTTAGTTTCTGGTATATAGCAAAGTGATTCAGTTATAATGGATACTTTTTCTGATTCTTTTCCATTATAGTTTATTACAAGATATTGAAAAAAAGATATTGAATAGAGTTCCCTGTGCTATACAGTAGGACCTTATTGTTTATTTTATATATAGTAGTGTGTATATGTTAATCCCAAACTCCTAATTTATCCCTCTTCCTCCCCTTCCTCTGTGGTAACCATAAATTTGTTTTCTGTAAACATATGGAACGCTTCACGAATTTGCATGTCATCCTTGTGCAGGGGCCATGTTAATCTTCTCTGTATCATTCCAATTTTAGTATATGCGCTGCTGAAGCAAGCACTCAAATCTTTCTCTCTTTCTGACTTCTGTTTTCCATCATCACATTTCCTTTGTAACTCTGACCTTCCTGTCTCCCTGTTATAAGGATTCTTGAGATGACATTGGGCCCACTCAGATAATCCAGGATAACCTCCCCACCTGAAGATCCTTAATCACATTTGTGAAATTCCTTTTGTAAGGTAACATTCACAGGATTAGGATGTTGACATCTTTGGGATGGCGATTATTCTGCCTACCACAGGTCCCATGAGTTCTGGTGTCATTGTCAGGGGAGAAGTGAAGGAGAGGCTTCATGATTCCCCAGGGATCAGAGTCTGAGGATCAGAGCTGACCTGGGGTGAGGGGTACCCTCTCTTAGGGAGCAGGAGCTTACCCACCCTCTCCACAGTGGACATGTTCCCAGTCAGCCACAGGATCTGCACTGTCATGGCTCTGACAAGGACTCTGCATCTCTGCCAGTTCTGCAGCTTTTCCAGGGCAGAAAGCATTGAGCCCACCTCTCCTACTTGGCAGTTGCTAGGCCCTGGGCTCTGGGCAGGGTACGAGATTTCTGAGTTCTGAGTCCCCTCCTCCTGCCTGCCTCATTTTTTTGTCTCCCTCCCGTTACATTGACAATAAGCTTTTCAAACTGGGCAGATTAAGTAACCAACCCCTGACTTCTCTTGAAGTCTCATCTTTTTTTTTTTTTCTTTTTGCGGTACGTGGGCTTCGCGGGCCTCTCACTGTTGTGGCCTCTCCCGTTGCGGAGCACAGGCTCCGGACGCGCAGGCTCAGTGGCCATGGCTCACGGGCGCAGCCGCTCCGCGGCATGTGGGATCTTCCCGGTCCGGGGCACGAACCCGCGTCCCCTGCATCGGCAGGCAGACTCTCAACCATTGCGTCACCAGGGAACCCCAGTCTCATCTTCTTGATGAGAAGATGAGACTTTTCACCACCACCACCCTGCCTTTTTTTTAAAGCCAGGAAACAGAAAGAAAAAAAGAAAAAGAGAGGAGAAAATGCCCAAGAAATACACAGAAGGCTGGTATTCCATGGGGCTGTACCACCCCCATGGCCAGATTACAATGGACAAGAACCAGAGTCTTATGCCTTCTTGTTTATTTTGTCCAGCTAGCCCCAAATTATAAAATCCGCTGTATTGCTAGGGTCTTCCCCACCTACAAGAAGCATCTCTGATTTCCCTGGGCTGGGCTAGGGGCTCCTCACAGATGCCTGCCAGCTTCTATGAAGAGCTGTACTGTCACCATATTGCTTTGTGATCATCTTTTAGCTCATCCATCTCCCCTCTTAAAGTGTCAACTTCCTGAGAACAGGAAGGGACTTGGGTCTTATTTATAACTCCCCGCACCAGAGTATCTAGCACTTGTAGGCTTTTTCATAGATGGTGGTTGGATGGATGGATGGTTGGATGAAAACCCTCACATCTCAAGCTGCAGTGGCCACTGATCCCCATCTACATGTGGCTTCCCTGAGGTCACTGTATCTCAAGCATGCAGAACTCAAGATCTGGTTGGGAGGAGGGTGGGGACATAGCCCTCAGCAACAGAAGGGGCACTGGGTACAGACAGACAGAGGCAGGACGCCTGAGCAGAGCAGGGGCTTGGCAAGTGTTGCCTTCACTCACTGACCTTTCCTCTCCGGATGGAGGCTCAGGTTTCAGCCTGCTGTGAGGGACGCTATCCTGTGGTACCAGGAGACTGAAAGTACCCTCTTTCCCCTCGGTCACATGCTGTGATGGCCCAACTGCAGGGCAAAGGGTCAGACAGGGCCTGCAGTCGTTGTCCAAGGAGATTAGTGTCACAGGCAGCCTGTCTCCTCCACCCTAGTCTCAAGATATCTCTTTTATGTCTGAAAGATCCCTGAAAAGGCTAAAGGTCAAAGATCAGTCAAGGGCTGGGTTCTTGTGTGTATAGGCTCAGGCAGGACAGAAGACACCCACAGTAAGTTAATTTGACAAATTGTCCCTTCCTCAAACATCTCGATTCCCCCCCAGGAACACTGTGGAGAAGTCTTTCTGGCTGCCTGGATAAGGTGCCTTTGTGTTTTCTATGCCAGCGCACGGGAAGGTGACCACATTCCTCCTCCCCGCCCTTGCCCTCTCCTCCCCTTGGTGAGGATGATTTTCTTCTCTGCATGATGAGATCATGATCTGGGTCCTTATTCTCTAATCCTTACCTATCCTGGAGCCACAAGGGTGTTGTTTCCTAATCTTCCTTTCATAGATCAGTCTCCTGTATCCTTTAGTCATTATTGTTAGTATCTGTTTGAACTTCTGGGTCCCAGGGGCCTGGCCTTGTACCCAGAGGCCCTGGGGAGAAGTTGAGATTACAGGCCCAGTTGCTTGGAGTGATTTAGGTTGAATTGTTACCAGGCATGTGATCCTGAAATCCTTATTGAATTGAGCAAGATAAACCCAATGTGTATTTATCAGGACATCTTGGTCGGTCCATACAGAACATTTACAAAATGTTCTCCCTGTTCGGGCACATGAAATCCTTCCTCTGACAACATGTTTTGGTTCTCCTTCTATGACACCATCTTGGATAAAAGCTCCTCCACTAGGAGTCAAGGGTTCCTACCCTTGAAGTTATTGCTTCCTGCTGCTCTTTTGACTGTGAAACCAACTGAGGAGGTTCCTGGGGAGCTGGGGAGATTGGTATGCGTCGTAGAATGTGTAGACTGAGATGAGATTGGAGGACTGATGAATTGTGGCATTTTCTTTTTCAAGTATTAAGTATTTGTTGAGCACCTACTATTTGCAGGCACTACTGTGATATACCCTGGGGTTAAAAATATGAAAAAGTCACAGTCCTGCCCTCCTAGTCTACAAGGAGACAGAGAAAAAGAAACAGATAATTGTAATACAAAGAAATAAGTGCCAGCCTTATTAACAAAGTGGTCTGGGAGTAGAAAGGAGGGACGGACTTTGTTCCTTGCCTACAAAACGCGGCTGATACATCTTAACCTGGCAGGCACCTTGTCAGGAATAAATAAAATAATAAAGACTCATGGATCAGGTGACATTTGAGCTGGATCTTGAAAGCTGAGGCGCTTGCCAGGTAGAAACAGCTCAGGGAGGAAGGTTACAGATGAATAATAATGTCAGATCCTTACCCTGCAGAAATGTTCTCAGAATCGTTGGAAAGTACTTGAAAAGTAAAAGCACAGTTTCAGGATAAGGTAATGATTTAACTTGATCAGCTGTTCAAGTGAAGTCAGAGGCCTGATTAGAGGCTTGAGAAGAGAGAGAGTCTCGTGCTTTTACATGTATGGCTTGTACCCTTGGAGGACTAGGGGGCGTCCTGGTCACTGTTTCAGGGGAAAGGGAAGCAAGAGGATTTTAATTTTTTTCCCACATTCTCAAGTACTTCATAACCACCAGGAAGTTGGGTTCCCACAGCCCCTGGTCTCCCATAAGTTGCTTAAGGAGCGTGGCAGTGAAACTGTCCTACAGCTCAACCTCTGAGCTCTCTGCCAGCCCTTGGAGGTTCCATGTTGTTGGCGTCTCTGTGGGAGCCCTGTGACTCCAAGCCCTTCATGCCACCAAAGAAGATATAGGGATGGTGGCAAATAAGCACATGAAAACGTGCTCAACAGCATTAGTCTCTAGGGAAATGCAAACCAAAACCTCAGTGACATACCACTACACAGCCTTTAGAATGGTCAAACTTTTTTTTGTTTAATATTCCGTTTTATATATGTACCACATCTTTATTTATTTATTTTGTTTTGTCTGTACTGGGTCTTAGTTGCGGTATGTGGGCTTCTTAGTTGCAGCATGCATGTGGGATCTAGTTCCCCGACCAGGGGTTGAACCTGGGCCCCCTGCATTGGGAGCGTGGAGTCTTACCCACTGGACCACCAAGCAATTCCCTAGAATGGTCAGACTTTTGAAGCTGACAATACCAAATGCTGACAAGGATGCAGAGCAACAGGACTGTGCATTGCTGGTGGGAATGCAAAATGATATAACCACTTTGGAAAACAGTTTGGCAATTTCCTATAAAGTCAAACACGTGCACCATATGACCCAGGATCCCATTCCTGGGTATTTACTCAAAAGAAATGAAAACTCCCCTCAAAGACCTCTATGATCCACTCACAGACTTCTATGCAAGTGTTTATAGCAGATTTATTTATAATAGCCCCAAACTGGGAGCCACCCAAATGTCTATCAGCCGGTGAATAGAAAACTACTAATATGTTCATATAATGGAGTACTACTTGACAGTAAAAAGGAACTATTAATATACATAGCAACATGAATGGATCTCAGAAGTACCATGTTAAGTGAAATAAGCCAGACACAGAAGGCTACATACTGTATGATTCCATTTATGTGACATTCTGGAAAAGGGACAGAAAGCAAATTGGTGGTTTCCAGAGGTAAGGGAAAGGGACTGACCTCAAAGGAGTACAATATACAAGAGAACTTTCTGGGGTGTTGGAAATGTTCTATATAGAGGGTGTGGTAGTGATTAAACAATACATTTGTCAAATACATTTGATGAGTCAAAATATACACTTAGAAAAATGAATTTTACTAAATGTAAATTATAACGTGATAAACCTAAGTAACAAAGGATTCCCCTAAACCTTGTTGCCCTAAAATCAGATTCAGGAAGAGGACACCCAGGATACTACCAACTGCTCAGGGCTCCTCTTGAACATACAGTATCTTGAAAACAGAGCCCACACTCATGCCCTGATGAGAGGCTTGATTTTTCCCCAAAGCCAGTGCCTGCACTTCCATGCTCACTTCTGGCTTCCAGCCCTGGGCAGGGCATGTTCTGACCAAGCTCTAATTTGTGGCACGTAATCCCCATTTGTAACCCAACCTACTATCCTGGCCAAAGTTTCTGGACACTGGGGCTGAGCTTGCGACATTTTTGGCTCACCCGTTACAGTCCCATCATCAGGAGCAAGGAGCGTTTCTACTTCTGTGCAGAGGGGTTCTGTAGCCTCCTTATGGCCCTGAGGGTATGTTTGGGGGTCTGTCATTTCAGTGCTCCTCACATGGGTCAACTGTTCCAGTGTGCGGTGGGCCACCCGGGTTCAAGACGTTTTCACAGCTGGGAAGCTCCTGGCCCTGGGCCTGATCATCGTCATGGGAGTTGTACAGATCTGCAAAGGTGGGTGTCATCAGAACTTGCCACCCCTTGTGTGTACACACACCTCACACTTTCTTTGGATGTGTACACACCCTGAGATGTCCCAGTTCTCTCCTTGAATGACTTTTCTTCTTCACTTGCTTGACAAAGGGGACGAGAAACCATTTTCTCCACAGTGGCCGGGAGCTGGGCATGGGCCCCTGGTGTGCAGAGTTCAGTCCTCCCGTGCTGATCTCATGGCTCCAGCACAGGTAGATGAAGATTCCAGATTTCTGGAATACTATTGCCCTTTTGTCCCAGCTCCAGGGAAGCTCTTTGTATCTTATATTTTATCTTGTCCATATCTTAAAATGGGAGACAGAGGAGCTTTTTATACGTTTCAGAATTACTCATAATCTCTACAGGAGAGAGCTCTACATTCCTGGGGCCCCTGCCAACATTCCCCATTGGATTTGGCCCTTTCCAAGCCCAAGCCTGTATTTGGTTTCCATGGGACCTGTGGCAGAACTAGACTCTGCCCAGTGTCACTGGCCCCTGGAGAAAGTCAGATGACACACAGGGAGACCTCCCACCCACCCACAAGCTCTGGAAGTGGTGTGGGGTGCCTGGATTTTGACTCCAGGAAACATAATTAAGCTTCTGCTGTATAACATGCCTAATTATTTTCATCCGTTGGATTAAATTCATTAGCAGGTTGTATTGTTTTCAGGAACTTAGAGTTAAAGAAATCACTGGGCTGTCTTTTCAAAGATAAAGACAGCCCAGTCTTTATTGGGACCTCCTAATCTGGTCCCAATGCTTTCTCCTGATCACTCTCATCTCGTTATTTCCTGTCCAAATCCTTGATTATGGATGAAGATGTAAAGTGTGGTCAGCTACTCAGTATCTTACTACGACCTTAATCAGCAGACTTTCTTGAGGACCCACTGTGTGCAGGATATTGTGCTGAGGGCTGGGAAGGCCATCGGAAAGCTCCTCGCTGAAGAATCCCTGTCTTCAGGAGATCTATTCCATGAAAGGGGAGACCAAACACACGCCTTAGGAAGAGACAGGAGGATAGTGACAAAGAAAGCCCAGCTTGAGCGAATAATAGCATCATGGAAGCTTATGTTTGAGTATTTGTTGTTCTTGGTGCTTTCTCCATGAAAATGTACCAACTTAGATATGAGGGAAGGTGATCAGGAGATTGCCAGTGACTCCAATCCTGCATCTCCGAATCCCAGCAAGCCAGTTCCAATTTACCCTGCCCTGCCCAGTAACCTCCCCTGGCCTTTCTTTCCAAGGAACTCTGCCTTTTAAAAAAGGAACATTCAGAACTGTGCTCTGAACCTGAGCCACCATTTGGACTCATCATTACCATGTCCTGGGGGGTCCTAGACCTCTACTTCTCTGCTCCTTTCGGCCCCGCTTCTCCAATATGTGGCCTTCACTGGAGACCGGGGGCTGCTGAGTTCTGACGTGTCTCTCTGAGCAGCCTCCTGTCCCTGTGTCCACAGGACAGTACTTCTGGCTGGAGCCAAAGAACGCATTTGAGAATTTCCAAGAACCTGACATCGGCCTCATCGCGTTGGCTTTCCTTCAGGGCTCCTTTGCCTATGGAGGCTGGAACTTTCTAAATTACGTGACGGAGGAGCTTGTCGATCCCTACAAGTGAGTTGCAGTAGCCCAGCTCTCCCTCTCCCCCTTCAAAATCCATGGCACCTGCCACTGGAAAGAGGGAGCCACAGGTCCAGTGCCTACTTCTCCCCTGAGTCCCCTTCTGACCATGACCTGGTCTATCCTGAAGAACCAGTTCATTTCCCAGGAACTTAGACCATTTGTCACCCACCCTACCAGGAGAAAAATGATCCAGTGACTATGCCAGAGCAGGTGAAAAGCTAAAAAAAAATGGTGCTGAGATAACACCACTGCCTTAGAGAATGAAATGTGCCCTGAGAGGATTCCAGGCATCGTACTCATCTGTCTCATGACAGGCAGGTCTTTGTATCTTGAGGTGTGTGTTCGGGGAGCGGGGGGAGTGCGTGGTGGAGATTCTGGTCAGGAAGAGATCAACAGGTATGGAGCATATTCCCAACCTAAGCTGTTTCATTTCCTTTCAATTATCCTGCCCATATGGAGACAAAATCCACCCCCCAGGGAGAGGGAGCGTCGCAGAAGGCTGCAAGGACAACTTCGTGCAGAAAGACAGAAGGCACTCCCTGGACCCCATGACGAGGCAGGTGGTCCCAGGTGCCAGGCCTTCCCCCTCTCACCTCCTCTCCCTCTACAGGAACCTTCCCAGAGCCATCTTCATCTCCATCCCACTGGTCACATTTGTGTATGTCTTTGCCAATGTCGCTTATGTCACTGCAATGTCCCCCCAGGAGCTGCTGGCATCAAACGCAGTCGCTGTGGTAAGAAATCAAACTCGGGGAGGGATAATTAGGAGTATGGGATTAACAGATATGCACTACTATATATAAAATAGATAAACAATAAGGACCTACTGTATAGCACAGGTAACTATACTCAATATCTTGTAATAACCTATAATGGGGCTTCCCTGGTGGCGCAGTGGTTGGGAGTCCGCCTGCCGATGCAGGGGACACGGGTTTGTGCCCCGGTCCGGGAAGATCCCACATGCCGCGGAGCGGCTGGGCCTGCGCTCCGCAACGGGAGAGGCCACAACAGTGAGAGGCCCGCGTACCACAAAAAAAAAAAAAAAAAAAAAAAAAACCTATAACGGAAAAGAACCTGAAAAGGAAGATATTTATATCTTTATATATATAGATTATATATAAATATATATATAGCTGAATCACTTTGCTGTACACCTGAAACACTGTAAATCAACTATACTTCAATTTTTAAAAAGGAAAAAAAGAAATCAAACTCACATGCCCTCAAACCGGGAATGGTGATATAGACTTGTGGGCTTAAGCCCCCTCACTTTCCCCTGATCCATGGCTATGTGGGACTGAAAGTCTTCTCAGGTCCTCAGGGCAGAAGCCAGGTCTTCAGATGCCCAGGAGCAATCGGATGGCCAGGTTGTGATGGGCAGCTACAACGGCAGAACTGAGTCATTGTCACAGACTGTATGACCTACAAAACGGAAATATTTACTATCTGACTGTACAAAAAAAAGTTTGCTAACTCCTGATCTAGGGCACTTTAAACTTTTATTTATTTATTTATTTATTTATTTAGGCTGCATTGGGTCTTCGCTGCTGCGCGTGGGCTTCCTCTAGTTGCGGGGAGCAGGGTCTACTCCTCGTTGTGGTGCGCAGGCTTCTCATTGTGGTGACTTCTCTTGTTGCGGAGCACAGGCTCTAGGCGCGTGGGCTTCAGTAGTTGTGGCGCGTGGGCTTCAGTAGTTGTTGCGCATGGGCTCAGTAGTTGTGGCTCGCGGGCTTAGTTGCTCCACGGCATGTGGGATCTTCCCGGACCAGAGCTCGAACCCATGTCCCCTGCATTGGCAGGCGGATTCTTAACCACTGCGCCACCAGGGAAGTCCTTAGGGCACTTTATACTTTAAATATGATGATTGTATAAAGGAGATGCGCTCCTCCTCAGAAAGACATAATCTTGCACAAGACTCGCAGTTTCTCTCTGCCTCCGTATCCTCACCTGGACAACTTGACTCCTTCCCTCATTAGGGAAAAGCATATGCAGTTTGTGCTCTTTGGGGAAAGAGATCTTACAGGTCCAAGGCATTGGGGTCCTTGATATCCGGGAAAGACCTGGGAGCCATGCAGTTCCCTCATGTGGCTTCACCTGGGCCACGGCCCCACCCTGCCACTGTCATCATGTGTCTCATCTCTGAAGACCGTAAAAAAAGAGGCCCTCCACTGTCCCGTGGCAGCCTGTTCACATGATCACTAACCCTCCCCAGCAGGACAGCTCTTCTAAACAACCCCTTCCTCATAATGTGCTATAAATTATATATAAATATAAATGTGCTATAAATCAAGTATGTACTTGGCTCAGAGAATGTAGAAAAAGCTGATTCCCCAACATTTTATATCCTTTCTTTTTTAAAAAATAAATAAATTTATTTATTTATTTATTTATTTTTGGCTGCGTTGGGTCTTCGTTGCTGCGCGCGGGCTTTTCTCTAGTTGCGGGGAGCAGGGGCTACTCCTCATTGTGGTGCATGGGCTTCTCATTGCAGTGGCTTCTCTTGTTGCGGAGCATGGCCTCTAGGAGCGCGGGCTTCAGTAGTTGTGGCTCATGGGTTCTAGAGCGCAAGCTCAGTAGTTGTGGCGCACGGGCTTAGTTGTTCCGCAGCATGTGGGATCTTCCTGGACCAGGGATCGAACCCGTGTCCCCTGCATTGGCAGGCGGATTCCTAATCACTGAGCCACCAGGGAGGTCCCTATATCCTTTCAATACATGAAGACTAGTCTATAGCTTCACCACCTTTTATTTCTTGGCCTACGAAGTGGTTTGTTCTTATCACTTCCCCCCCACACAATATCTTCTGTTTCTATGAATTAGGATTTATCTCTGTTTTACAGATGGGAAAACTGAGGCTCAAAGATTAAGAACTTTGCTCAAGGTCTCACAGCTCCTAAATGTTGGGCTAAGATTTGAAACCCAGCCTGCCTGAGTCGCTCTAGTATAATGTACGCGAGGCCTGGACTCACACAGCTGGTTTATGGTCCTGGCCCTCCACTTCCTGGGTGTGTGATCTTAGGCAAATTGCTTTGTGCCTCAATTTCATTATCCATAAAACAAGGATAGCAAATGTTAGTTGTTTATTGTTATTATCACCACCATACACAGTCTCATTCATTAGTTAGTCAGTCCCAAACACTACTGAATCCCCACTGTGTAGTCCTCACCAAGGGAAGTAGGGGTGCAGGAGGGGCTGGGGCAGGGAAGCTGTGGTCCCTCCTCTCAAGGACTTTAGCCAGAGAGACTCAGCAGGGGTGGGTTTGGGAGGGAACATTCCCAGCAGTGACATGCAGGTGGGAGACTGTGACCACTCCTTTTATGCTCACCCCCTTGTTTTCTCTCCCAGACTTTTGGAGAGAAGCTCCTAGGGGTCATGGCCTGGATCATGCCCATTTCCGTCGCCCTGTCCACATTTGGAGGAGTCAATGGGTCCCTCTTCACCTCCTCCCGGTGAGTGCCGTCCAGGCCCTTCCTGGGCCAGAGGCCACTCTGCTGTGCATATTGCTCTGTGTATATGTGGGGGGCTTGTCTCCGTCAGCGGGGTTATGTATGGGCATCTGGGTGGTGACCTTGCAGGGGGTGATTGCTCACACGAGGGTGTGTGCGTGTGTCTGTGTGGACACGGGGGAGCCTGTGCTGCTCGTGTGGTGACGCACGACATGTGTGGCTTTAGCTGCGGTGGCAAGAAGCGCCATCCCACCTCATGTCCAGAGGAGCAGAGGGCTGAGGAGTCCCCAGGCTGTGTGCTTGGCAACAGAACAGTGCCTTGCCTGCAGCCTCAGAGCCCCTTTCCCACTTGCCTGGAAGCAGGCTGTGCTGGCTGGAAAGGAACCCCACTCTGAAACGGGCCAGGGAGGGACCCGTGCCTGGGGCCTCTGGCTGGCCTCTCATGAAAGTTCTGGGCCCAGATTGCAGATGGAATGGGCTCATCTCTGAGTGCCCTGAGTGTGCAGGCTCCTCCCTGTTAAACTGACAGGTGGCTGTAGGAGGCCCTTGTGTGGCCACCCATGAGACGCGGGTAGGGGTGTGAAGTGAGATGGGTGGGGAAGAACGGAAGGAAAGCATTTGTCCAAAGCCACGTCCCCTGCCCCAATCACTCAGGAAAGCCCGAAGCGTGAATGGGCCCAGGAGTCCCCAGCCCCCGCCTGCACACATCCGGACGTCTGCCCCCTTCTTAATGTCCCTTTTTGCTGTCTCCAGAATGGGCGGTTGAGGCTGGCAGATGCTGGATGATTTCCATTGATGTGGTCCAAAGGGTCCTCCCAGGGTTCTTAGAAAGCCCCCCTCCTCCAAGGGCACAGTCCTACTCAAAAGATAACAGCAAAAGCAGTGAGTCCCCGAACTCAGCTGCTTCCAAAGCCAACATCACATCAGGGAGGAGTTCCTGTGAAATGACAAGGGAGTGTCATGTTTTCAGGACCCAGGGCAAGAAAGAGGGAGTGTGGGCATCCCCCGTACCCCAGGACCCTCCGACACTCACCCACGGCAACCTCGTGTGCGTGTTACACAGGAGCAGTGACCACCTGGAGGCCCCAGCCGAGGGCAAGCGGTGGAAGAGCAGTGACCCATGAGGCTCTCTGGGATCTATTGAAGGAGAGTGACTGGCTCCAGTCGCTTTAGAGTGGGGTTTGTCCCTCGGGTAGGCCGAGAAGCGGTCTGCGTGCATGTGGTCCAGCTATGTGTGCATGCGGGAGGCGGCGGCCCGGTGTGCTCGGCCTCGGATTCAGAGGCACAGCTCACCCGACAGGCCTCCTCAACTCATCTTTCCAGTTCCTTCCATCCTTCCTTTCTTCCTCCCTCCCTTCCCTCCCTCTGGCCCTTCCTTCCTCCCTCCCTCCTTTTCTTCCTTGCTCCATCCCTCCCTCTCCTTCCTCTCTTCCTCCCTTCCTCCCTTCCTGCCTCCTTCCCTCCTTCTCTCTCTTACTCTTTTGTGTTCGGGGGTATGGAGAGAATGATACTTCCTGAGGAGTAGGAGCGTGTGTGCGTGTGTGTCATGCTTAATGTCATGTCTCCTCTGTGGTCGGCTAGCTGGGCAAGGATTGTCTCTTGTGAACTTGACTTGCCAATGCTGTTGGACCTGCCAACTCCACTTGGTCCTGGCTGCATGTGGAGGAGGGATGTGAACTTGAGACCCTGGTTATGTGCTGCATGGTGAGGCCCACAGAGTACCTGGGGCTCCATTGGGTGCATGAGGCTGCACTGCAGAGGGGCGATGTCATGTGGCTGCATGAAATTAGTGACACAGGACGAGGTAGTTGATGATGGCAACTGGTGGTGTACATATGGGTACTTGGGACCATAATCCACTCCCATGCTTCTGAGGAGCCGCTGCTGTTAGCTCCACTCTCCCCCATACACAAATCACAAAGTGACAGTTCTCTTCAGACCACCCAGTGTGCTGATTCTGTTCCTTTCTGTCCCCATCACACCATCCCCTTCCTCTCAACGCTTAGCTGCTCCTTTCCCTACAAAATCCTAGAAAAAAGGAAAAGTGGCCTAATTTCCAATGCAAAGTGGCCTAATTTCCTAACAGCCTACAGTATTCTCTCTTTTTCTTAGGAGAGGAAAGAAGAAGAAGGCTGCTCTTTATGTTAAAATTTCTCTTTTTAAAAATAATTTGTAAACATCAATATCCTGGTTGTGATATAGTAGTATAGTTTTGCAATATGTTACCAATGGGAGAACTGGATGAAGGATACATAGGGTCGCTCTGCGTTATTTCTTACAACTACATGTGAATCTATGATTATCTCAAAATAAAATTTTAATTTTTTTAACTTAAAAAATAATTTTGGGGGAATTCCCTGGCAGTCCAGTGGTTAGGACTCCATGCTTTCACTGCTGAGGGCCCGGGTTCGATCCCTGGTTGGGGAACTAAGATCCTACAAGCCGCCACGCAGTGCAGCCAAAAAAAAAAAAATTATTCTAATTATGTTTCCTGTCTATTTAAAAATTTTTTTAATTTATAAAATCTAAGAAAGAAAATTTAAGTTACTCATAATTCTACCACCCAGAGGTAATTGGTTGATATTTTAATGTTTTTACATGCCTGTAAATAATATCTTCGTTAATAGGAATCATACTGCATGGAATCGTACAGTTTTCTATCTTGCTTTTTTCATTTAATGTTATATTGTGAGCATATTCTCACACAATCAATTTTTTTTTCAAAAACATTGTCTGCATAATATTCCATTTTATAGATATAATTTATGTAATCATAAATTACATAATAAATTACATAATTTATGTAATCATCTACTTTATGGCATTTAGGGTATTTCCAATCTTTGTTATCATCACAATATCTTTGTATGTACACCTTTCACTAACTCTATTGATTTCTTCAGGATTTTTGGGGAGAATAGAATAAGTAGCTTAAGGATATAAATGTTCAGGTATAATTTACATACAATAAAATACACAGATCGTAAGTGTTCAGGTTGATGAGTTTTGACGATTGTAGACAACCATGTAACTACCACGCAAAACAATATATAGAACATTTCCACATATCCCCCAAGTTCTCACGTGTCCCTTCCTGGTCTACCACCCATTCCCCACCCCACAAAGGCAGCTACTTCCTGAGTAGGATAGGCATGTTTTTAAGGCTTTCCATGTACAGTTTAGTCCCCATGTCTCAAAGAACCTATATCCCTTGAGGAGGAAGGAGGCACATTTTTAAAGGGATTAAGGCTTTAGGCAAAGGAGAGAGGCTACTCCTACAGCGCTCCAGGTTTTGTGAGAGACCCACAGAGTGACAGCACAGTCATCGGTAACTCCAAGCCACCCAGACCACACTCAGGGTCTCCACACTCCAGAATCCACCCACTTATCCACTGACTGCCTCTGGTTTGCCTGCACCTGCCTTGTGAACGTGGGTCATTTGACTAGTGGGCTGGAAGGTGTGCACGAGAAGTCAGGTACCTGGCTGGAGGGGGGATGCTCCTTTGTGGGCAGAGGTGGGCATGGATGAGGGAGCCGCACTAGGGAGGAAGCATCCTTGGATGGTCCGTGGGCCATCACAGGCTGACCTGCTTTTCTCTCTGCCAGGCTGTTCTTTGCTGGAGCCAGGGAGGGCCACCTTCCCAGTGTGTTGGCCATGATCCACGTGAAGCGCTGCACCCCAATCCCAGCCTTGCTTTTCACAGTAAGGTTCCCTCCCTCCGCCAGCCCTACACACACCCTCCCTCTCTGTGCTGCTTTGAGCTGGGAGTTCACAGTTCCCACACACGCCCCTGTCACCCTTGTGCTCCTAGGTTTCTCTGGGCCTTAAATAATCTGGCAGATGGTATACATGGGCCTGATTAACATCAAGAGATATAGCAAGCAAAGACCCTGAGTCCTGAAATACCTTAAGGTTCCCAGGCTGGCTCATTCCATTCTCCCATACTCTTGGGTCAGACTGAAGTGGCTGCTTCAAGATTTTACAACCTCACAAAGAAACTTCTTTCTTGGCTCCCCCTGCACCTGTTACCCACAGGGTAGCAGCTTTGGGCCTCTGCTCCTGGCTGATCACTGCACACTCCCACCCCTCCCCATCAACCTGCCTGCTCCAGGAGGCTCTGCCAGTCTCTTGGGAAACATCACTGAAACAAATTTGGTCTCAGGGTACACCAAATAAGAAAAATCATAAAGGAAGACTGGTAAACCAAAAATGGAGAAAAGGAAACTCGGGATGGGAGGGGTGAATGGTAAATGGTGGTAAATGGAGGTGGAATTACCCCAGAGTAGAAGCATTTAGAGAGAGCAAAGAGAAGGAGCAAAGTCTTGTTCCTGATGAGTCACTGGGGTTATTTTTTTTTCTTTCTGGATCCTGACTAAAATATCAAAAATGACTTTGGTTCACCAGAGAAGCAGTTAGACCAGGGGAGTAGAGCTCTCAGGAGTGAAGGGCATTCACTGTACAACATTAGGGGGAATTTCAGAATGTTCAGATACAGGAAGAAGGTCATCCTGGTTGGTTAGTGGTGAAAGGCAACTGGAGAAGACTCAGTGCTCCCAGTGAGCCACAAACTTTTTTCAGTTTAAGCCAATGGTGCAGGCCTATGACTGCAAGGCAAGTACAGTAAGCATCTGGCTTTTTCATCCCTTAAAATCTTCCCGATTATTTCCACCATCAGATCTTACAGGAGAACCGAGCCTTCCGTTGGCCTGAAACAAATTAGCAGAGGGAAAGAACATGGTTCCGAGAGAGCCACTGAGATGATTTTGAAGTTAGAAAGTGAATTCTATCAAGAAAACGTCACAGGGATGTTATGAGGGTTACATGAGTTAATATTTGTAAAATGCTAAAGAAAGAACCTGACGCTTAAGAACTGCTATATAACTGTTTATGATTTAAAAAAAAAAAAAAAGAAAGAAAAGGAAGGAAGAAAAATAAATTAGATGACTCAACCAGGAAAAGAGGATGAGGGCAAGAATAAAGCCGTAATCTGCAGTTAACAACCTTCCCTAAGGGATAAAAAAAACAAAATTAGCTTGAGCTTCAACCAAGGAAGAAATATAAATGAGACCAGGGTGGCATAGGGCTGGCTGCCACCAGTGTGGCCAGTCCAGTTGTTTACAGCCAGTATCTGTTCTGATTTGTTAGTGCCCATGCTGTACCTGCTGTATCTGTGGTTAAATGTTTTGATTATCACCCATGTGGTGAGAAAGAACTTCCTGGTGATGAAAGTGTTAGCAATGACCTGAGTTTCTAGGAGAGGTTGTAAAGTCTCCATTTTGAGAGATCCGCTATAAAATGGCATTGCCTGCCTAGAGGCAGGGGAACAGCCCCGACCAGTAAACAGCTCCTCCAGTCTCCTGATGCCTTTCTGATCACCGATGAGCTTCTTCCACTCCCCCCAGTGCATCTCCACCCTGCTGATGCTTGTCACCAGTGACATGTACACACTCATCAACTATGTGGGCTTCATCAACTACTTCTTCTACGGCGTCACAATTGCTGGACAGATAGTTCTTCGGTGGAAGAAGCCAGACATCCCCCGCCCCATCAAGGTGCGAGAACCTCCCTTTGGGGCCCCTCCCCCTCCTCCACTGGTTCTAGCTAAGCTCAGATTTTTACATCACCTTGTTCTCGCTGCTGACCGCAGCTCATCATCTCCATGAGTGTGGGAGACCCTCTGGGAAGCAAAGGCCATGTGTGAATGGGGCAGCCATTTCCATTCTCCACTGGGGACAGGACCAGAGCAAACTGCAGCTGGAGGAATAGGTTAGATGAAGTGATACTTCCATCCTGTCATTCCTTTGTTTCCTATGGCTCTAAGTCTTTAAAAAGTCAGCTGATTTTTCCTCAGCCTTCTAACCTGACCAGTCTCCTACTTGTCCCTCCAGGTAGCTGGGTTCACTCATGCAATCTCTCCGTCTCATCCCGGAATGAGTTTCCTTCTCCCATGTGCCTCTCCAAATTTTAACCATTTTCCACATTCAAGGACCTCTCTTCCTTGAAGCTTCCCAGTCCACTCCAGCCTTCCGTGATCCTCCCTTTTTAAACTACTATGGCCCTGCCTGTAGTAGGGTGCCTGGTGAACCTCTCGATTGTACAAGGAATAAATTTGTGATAGGAACAGATGGGAGTGCTCAGAACAACATATGCCAGAGTGCTGTGGGTTCTCCTGCAAATTAGAAGACTAGGGTATATCCCTGAGCTATTTGAACAATCCTATTCTGGAAACACAGACTAGACGCTTCTAGAAGATTCTGACAGCTGAGGAATCGAGGGCTCTCGAAATCTCTCTGCCACTTTCCTACCACTCTTAGAAAGCCTGCTAGAGAGAAGAGGAAGTAGAATAACCCCATCTCCCTACCATACGCATACCCTCTAAGAGGAGAGGACAAGAGGAGAAAGGCAGATGAGTCTAGAGTCTTGAAGACTCTACAGGGGACTCCCACCTGTGGTCACAAGAGGGGGTGGAGCCCACAGAGTTTGCTTCTTCCTGAAGTAAATAAGGCCCCGGGCTTCCTTATGCCACACTAGGTTTCCTGATTTCTGTCGTCTTGGCAGAAACTGCTTGAAACAAATTGGGACTGTCCCTGGTGAGAGGGAGGGACATTTGCCACATCCTGCCAGCTGGGGGAGGGGAGCCTGACTGACAGGTCATCTCCTTCTTGCCCCTCATTCATTTCTCGTGCTCTCCTTCTCCCATGGACCTCAGCAAACATATATCAATATACCAGCAAGCTCATCAACCTACATGGGCTTCTCTGGCTGCTACAGGCACACAGCTGGATGATGAGGCCTTGTTTGCTCCCACCTCGGAGGACAATGAGGACTGTCCCCTCCCTAGGCCCCCCACTCCTCTAACTGTCCCACTGCGCACGTTCGCCAACGTCTGTTGACACAGCACTTGCCCCACCAGGGCTCGGGGTGTGGGAGCCACAGCGCTGAGTGAAACCCAGCTTTGCCCTCAAAGCGCTTCCCTGTGGGTGAAGAAGGGGGAAGGTGCCCTGATGTTGGGGGCCATAGGATCCATGCAGGTAACGGTGCCTCTGATCCACAGGTCAACCTGCTGTTCCCCATCATCTACCTGCTGTTCTGGGCCTTCCTGCTTGTCTTCAGCCTGTGGTCGGAGCCTGTGGTGTGTGGCACCGGCCTGGCCATCATGCTGACAGGGGTGCCTGTCTATTTCCTGGGTGTTTACTGGCAACACAAGCCCAGGTGTTTCAATAAGTTCATTGGTAAGTTGTTGAAGATTCTGAGGGCCCCCTGGTCTGGAATAGAGTGGTCAGCAGTCTGGCTGGGGAACCCCACGGATCAGGAGGCTGGGCCATAGAGAACTGGAGAAAGGGTCGGGACAGGACAGGGCAGGTGCCTCCCCAGAGACCTCTGAGGAGAGGAGAACAGCGGATATTTCCGCACAGACCTTAGGCCTGCCAGAGTGGCCATCCTATAGCAGCTTCCCTGGGCTGCGTGGAGACCAGGGGACACCCTAGAATTGGCGGTCAGTGGGCATGGAGCCTTGAGGAGAAGGAGCGGCCAGCAAACAGGCCGCCCAGAGACGGAGGAGGTAGGTGAGGTGACCATCTCCTGGAGAGGGAGTCCCCTCACGGCGCTGGCGGCTCAGCTGAGGCCAAACGCTGCGGCAGGAGAGCTGGGAAGGGCCCTGGTCTGGCTGGCCAGGTTGGTGGGACACTCAGCGCTGATCTGGTTTCTACGTGGCCTCCTCCCGCAGAGTTGCTGACCCTGGTGAGCCAGAAGATGTGTATGGTTGTGTACCCCAAGGTGGAGGAGGACTCAGGGACAGAGGAGCTACATGAGGACATGCAGTGGCAGCTGCAGCCCACTGCCCCCCAAGACAAGGATGCAGAGGAGCCCTGAGGACCACCCTCCCCTCTCAGCTGCTTCCCCCCTCCTTCATCCCCTCTCTGCCCTCCTGCCCTGCCTGGGTCCCCCAAACACACACACACACACACCCCTCTGCCTCTTGTCAAGCAGGGGCAGGACCTGGGTGTGGGTGGTGAGAAACTATAAACAAAGATTCTGACATTTGTACCCAAAGATCCAGACTCCTCTCACCCCTAAGGCCTGTGTCTAAAGCAGTGGAGCTTCCAGGGGTGCCCTACACGGCCCTCCCTCCTGGGCCCACACCCTTAGTCGCTTCCTCAGGAACCTGAGTTCAGGGCTGCCTTCCCTCCCCATTCCTGAGCCCGAGGGAAGCCTCAGCTCCAAGAGAAGTGGCAGCAACAGTGAGTCACTTGGGGACAGACTCGAGCAAATCTGTTACCATTAAAGGTCAGCTGAAGAGACCCAAATCCCCCTCCCTTCACCAGTGACTGAAGACATCAGAGGTGATGCTTCCCTCTGGCCCCCCCCCCCCCCTCCTCCCTTCACCCCCACCCCCCCGCCCAGCCTGGGCCTTCTGTGCAGAGTGAGGTTCCTGTCAGGACAGCATCTCCCCACTGACCTAAGGACCAATGGGCAGGAGGACTGCCCCCTCCCCTAACCCCGGCCGGGCCTGTGGAACAGACTGGGAAAGGCTCAGATTGTAGAAACCCAGCCTTGCCCCTGCCTCCTCCCGCCAACTCAGTGCCAAAGCTTCCTGAAGCCAGAAACCTGCTTATTTCCAATGTAGTGGACATTTCTCTCCTAATGACAAAGCAGCTCCTCTCTTCCTCCCTCCCACCCCCATGGGAAGGAGCCCGCCACCCTGTTACCCCCGCAGTGATGCTCCAGCACAGCCCCAGGCAGCCAGCACTGCCGGCACCCCCATCTTGCCCTTCTCCTCCTCTGTGGACTTTGGCTCCTGGGCTGTGAAGGCTCCCCAAGCCCTTCATGCCTGAAAGTCGAGCCAAATCAGCCTTAAGTCACCTCCCATCCAAGAACTGGACCTAAAAATACCCCCTTATTTCCAGCCGTCCGGTCAGACCTGGCATGAAAAGCCTTCCAGGGAGGGAGGGCTATTTCCCATCTCCCCAGAGGTACCCCTCCCATCACCTCGGAGACTGTTTGGGGAGAAAGTGTATTCTGAAGGCCAGTTCCTCCCCCAACTCAGATAACCCCTCCCTCCTTTCTGCTCACACCACTGTCCTGTCTGGACAGCCTCCAGGACAGGATGAGAGGACAGTGGCAGAAGGTACCCACTTTGGAGGCTCTCGGAAAAGCCCGTTCTCTATGGTTTGCAGACTTGTGGCCATCCTGTCCTGCAGGCAGAAGCTGCCATTCCCTGTGCTCCAAAGAAGGTGCTGGTGTTTGCCCTGGGCCCTTGCAGCCTCCTAGCCACACCTGTTGTGCTAAGGACTGGGATCCTTTTATCCCAAGCAGGAGTCCCCCCCTTCCCCCAACTCCCCATCCTGTCTGCTGAAACTGGAAAAACTGGGGAGTCCTCCTGGCCTACTTGGGTCTCCCAGCCTCCCACCCGGCCTGCTTGAGCCTGCATTGGTAAGATGCGGGTTTGGTCTGAGTTGTGGTCCCTTCAGAGTGGACTCCAGGCAGACTGGGGCTGGCCCTGGAGGCTCAGGGGACCATCCTCTTGTTCCCTCTTCTCATTCCTCCAACCTCCTTCCATTATTGTTTTTTGTAAAGTGGATGCCTTACTTTTTGGATAAATATTTTTGAAGCTGGCATTTCTATTTCTTTTGGATTTTTAAGGTTGTTTTTTTGGGGGGGGGGGCGTTAGTTATACCTGGATAATAATCTTCTGTCTTTGAGTTGGTTTAAGTTTTAGTTGTGTGTTTTGTTTTGTGAGGGTTTTTTTTTTTTCTGTTGATGTAATAAAATTTTAAATGGAAATCAAGTTGGTGGTGTTGATAATTCAATGACCTTCCAAGACAGAGTCGCCAGGCACTTCCTGTCTCTGTCAGGAGGGAGGTCTTTGGTTGCCAGGTTCCTTCCAGAATGGCATTCCCGAAAGCCCTTGCGCTCCATAGCTTCGAGCTGTCCCAGGGCCCAGTGCCAGCGCGTTTTAACAGCTCCCTCTCGTTTTGAACCGAAAACGTTCTCATTGCTTCTGTGAAGTCACGAGTGTTAAGATCCTGCCTAGGTATTGTGCTGAGAGCCTGCAAACTATCTGGGAAGAAGAACCTCATCCCTACCCAGGGTGGGAACCTGGGCGACAGAGAGAGCACCAAGCTGAGTGGAGAGAGGCGAAGGCATCAGGAAGGGACAGGCTGAGCCTGTGGAGAGACCCCAGTGAGGGTGGGGGGGTAGGCAGTTAGGAGAGCACCCAGCTGGATGCCAGGGGCTTGATGGGAGGGACTGGGAGGCGAGGTGGGGTCCACTCAGCTGTCCGAGTGGAAGACTAGGAGGGCGCTGAGGGATCCGGAAAGAGGAGGAAGCAGTCAAGGCAAGGACAAGTACCTCCTGGCGCTCTGGGTTAATCGCTGGAGGAAGTTGACAGGATTAGTCCTTGCTTGGAGTCCCTCCTTTGTGGGCAGCCCTCCCGGCTGCCTGTCCTGAGACAGCATCATTCCAGAGCCAGCACTGCTGACAGACATGCGGAGGAGGCAGGGCCAGGGGCAGGGGGGGTGAGGGATGTGTTAAGGCATCACCCTTCACCATCTGGAACACTGTGAGGACACTGGCAGAAAAGATGCCTCCACTCCCAGTCCCAGCCTGGCCCCAACACGCCTGTTCTGTGGCTGGCATTCTAGACCGAGGCTGGAGGCTTGCCATTCACAGGGGCACAGACACTTGGCTCTGAGACCCAGCCCAGCCTCCAAACAGCTGTGTGTCCTTGGGCAAGTCAGTTAACCTATTTAGCACTTTTAGAGGGATGAAAAAAGAAGACTGAATCTAATCTCAAAGGGTTCCTGAATCTCCCAGCCCATGGCTGTCCCAAAAGAGTGAGCGCAAACTGGGCAGAGGCCAGTCTTGTGCAAGAGGCCCTTCTCCAAGCTTCACATCCCCCTTGGGGATTCCCCCAGTTCCCCAACACACACTTTTCCTTTCCCCAGGCTGCCCGAGGCTTCCTCACGTCACCCCATTCCAGCAAGTCCAGCCTTCCCCAACCTCTCTCAGTCCCTGGAGACACCTGTCCCTGGGGGCCCCCTCTCTTTTGTAAGGTGACACTTGCTGATCTTTTCAACCTGCTCAAAAGGGCAAATGTGGGTCTCCTCCTAGGCAACATGCATTTATTTTTAACCTGGGCCTTTACGCTGTCTTAACCCTGTCAGTCACTTTAATGCGAGGAATTTCAGACGCTCTGATCTTAGGGAATTTGGGAGCCTTTGGAGGTCACTGAAATCACAGCTGCTTATGCATTCATTTATTAATGTAGTCAAACAATAAATATTTCTCTAACCATTGTATCCAGGATTTTGCTATACTCTGTGGGAATAGCAAACTTACTCTTGAATTTTCCAAGTCAGCACAGACTTCAAATATTTTGTTTCACTGTCTCCGTAAGAACATTCATCTATGTCAACCCACCTGTCCTTAATTTTAGTTCAGGCAATGTTGTCACCCTAGCTGAAAAAGTATCTGACCTACCTTTAAGGAGCAAATAGTCTTCGGGGGGGAAAGAAGATAAGAATGCACATGGCACTTATGTGCGCACATCACAGATCACTGCCCACTCTGCTGGGCTGCGTGCATCTGCAGGCAGGGCTGGACCCACCCTGCGCTGTGCCTGGGACCTACGTGCAAAAATGCCTGTCCAATTGAGGCTTCAGACAAAGCTGCAGGTAGCATGTCACTCAGGAGACACAGATAAACCCCGCAGGGGGGCAGTCAGAGGGCCGGAAGGAGACTGACTGGCTGAAACCACTTGCTTTCCATACATTATCTTATTCAAAGTTTAATTAAACAACCGACAAAGTAGGCATTACTACTGCCATTTTACAAGTGAGATTAAGTAACTGGCCCAAGGTCACCAAGTGGTAGGCGACAGGGAGATCTGAGCCAGGTTCTATCTGACATGCTCGCTGCCTCCCTGCTGGAAGGACTTGGTGGAGGAGGTGGTGTTTGAACTGAGGCCTGTTACAAAGTCATTAAGATACTACAGGGGCTTTGTTTCAGTTAATGCACACAGGTAGCAGCAGCAGCTGCAGGGAGAAAACGATCCTGCTGACCAGGGGACCGCAGGGGGGCTTCCATCCGCTCCCGAGTAACTCCGCAGAACCCAAGAACCCCCCTGCCCTTGACTAGCGCTACCCTCCCTACCCCCTTCCCCTCCAGCGCCCCCTCCTTCCCTGCCCAGACATCCAGAGCGCCCCGGTTACTGGGAAACATGGCAACGTCAGCCAGGGAGGTGAGGGGCCGAGATCACTTATCTCCTCCACTGCGGAGCTCCGAGCGTTCTCATTTCCTGCTGGTCTATCTGCACACCTCCCGGCTTCTTCCAGCCCCGGCTCGCCCGCTCCTGACGCAGTCTCCCCCTCCCCCAGGGTGCCGGAATGAGGGCAAAGAAAGCTCTCTGAGTCACACAGCTCCCCCTTTCCCTAGCCCTTCTTCCCCGGGGGGTTTTAAGAACTAGACCCCTGCCCTTCCCCCCCACGTCAGCGCCACGTCCTTGCCTGACCTTGGGTGGCCGCCTCTAAGCCTCGTTTTCCTCCTTTATAAGGCAAGGATAAGTACACCGTCTATCTTGCTTACTTTCCTATCTGATTCACAGGGAAATGGTCTGCAAGGAAAAGGGTAGGTTTCAATGACTGAAAAAGTATAACACCAGAAAACGCAAGGCCTTAACTATCATCACTAGTTCATCGTCAGGGAGTGAATAGAATTCCTCCTCACTGAGACAAGGGCCTGGCCCTGGTCCTCTCCGCCTGCCCACTCTCCCTGTAACTGCACTGCAAGACCCCCATCTCGGCCATGTTTCCTCTTCCTCCTTCCGGGCGTCTTGCCCTTGCCAGGGCTGTGGGATGCTGCCCTCTGCCGGTTCACCTGATTCCTGACCACAGTGGCCCCTCGGGTCCTGAATTTTGGGCCAATATTACCACCTGGTGTTTGACTGAGGCACTGCTGCCAAACTGGAGCAGCTTAGCTTTGGTACCTGTTTGCCACAGCGTCCTCTGAAATGGAGAGAAGGCAGAAATCTCCCGGTCTGGGACCTGAGATCTGTCTCCTGGGTGCAAGCAGATCTCCTCAGGCCAGGTCAGGGCTTTCAGAGAAAATACCTCAAGCTCTGCACAGAGAGTGGGGGCGGGGGGAGGGGGGAGGGAAGAATGCTAAATAGAGGTGTAATTGCCTGATTTGCAGGCAGCCCTGTCTCTGTCTGCATACTTTATTTTAGCGTCCAATGCTGTACACAGCCCCTCTGCATTTGCACCACTGAGGCCTGGCCCTTGTTGTGCCCAACTTACAAAACCTTCTGGCCTCCACAGGGCACTCACAGCATTTGCTGGTGGCAAAAGAGCCAGTGACACATTTCTATGTGTCCTTTCCTTCTCACTGTACCTATAGTCCCTTTTGCAGATGAAATGCAACAGGTAAAAGCAGGGCCACAGCAGTACCTCTGACAGGAGGGAGTGGGTAGTTCCCAGAGGAAAGAGAAAAGGGAAGGGAGAGGGGGCCCCCATCTGAAACTAAAAGCGCAGAGGGTGAGTCATGGGCTTTTCCTGGAGACCCCGAAACAGAGCCCCAGCAAGAGGTGATGACAAAAGAGAAGGCCTCTCAAGCCTCACAAGAGGAAGTGGACCCAAGAGAGGTCAGAGAACGGCCATGCAGAAGGAAAAAGAGCAAACTGAGCTGCTGCGAGCGCCTGAGCCCTGCGGCACAGGAAACGGGCAGAGCCCTCAGGACCCGAGTGGGGCAGAGCGCCAGCCCTGGCAGTGCAGGCCAGGCGCTGGAGCCACCGGAGGAGTACAGCTGTCAGTTCCTGGGGCTGCCAGGGTCTGGGGCACAGGGCCCAAGCCCTGACCAGGTGCCTCAGCTGAGCCTGGGCAGTCAGGGATGGTGCCAGGCTGCTAGAGCTAGCCCGGGCTGGAAACTCGTGAGGGCTTGGGCTGTTACACAGACCCCGTGCAAAAACCTAGCAAAAAGAGCCTGCTCTGCACCATGAGACAAGCCCTAGTGTATGGCTTGGTCCCAGACATCACTACTTCCTAAACCCCTCAAACAACACCCCCTGGCTTGCACCCAGGAGAGTGGCTCGGAGAGGTGGGGCTACAAAAAGAACTGAGTGGCCCTGGGGGTAGGTGGAGACCAGCACTGTAGCGGGGGGACTGCGAGGGAGGGAGGCGTGTCCAGGGAGGAGCTCAGATCAGGCTGGGGGTCAGCACTGGAAGAGGGTTTTCTCTGTTCCTTCTGACTGGGCACTCATTCTGCACAGGACTTTTTGGAAGTTGGAGGGAGGAGGATACTCAGAGTGAGGTGTTGCCCTCAAGGAGGATTCTGGAATCCCCTGGACTCGACAGGGAGGGGGAGGCATTCCCAGAAGAATCAGCTCCTGGGCATCTCAGAACCCTGGTTTGGAGCCTGACCAGAGTACCCCCAACTTCTTAAACAGGCCAGAGGCCCCATTTCTTTCAAGCCTGCATCCCTCCCTCTGCGGTGCACCCTGCCCCTCCCTGAGTCACCCCAGGGAGAGCGGGGGAAAAAAGGGAAGAGAAAAGAGGCATTGACTACAGAGGAAGGAAAAGGAAACAGCAGAGGAGGGAGGAGAGAAGCCACACAGGAGTGGGTGACAGCGGAGATCGGAGAGGGCAGATCTAGGGCAGATCTAGGGCAGGGGGAGACAGCAAGCCGAGCATCCCAAAGGGTGCCCCAAGAGCAAGGCGGCCAGGGGCGGGGAGCCGAGGGGGCGGGCCGGCCATGTCCCACGGGACCTACTACGAGTGCGAGCCCCGGGCTGGCCAGCAGCCACTTGAGTTCTCAGGGGCCCGAGTGGGGCCTGGGGAGCTGGGGGACATGTGTGAGCATGAGGCCTCCATCGATCTGTCTGCCTACATCGAGTCTGGGGAGGAACAGCTCCTCTCTGACCTCTTTGCTGTGAAGCCGGCACCTGAGGCCCGAGGCCTTAAGGGCCCTGGAACCCCTGCCTTCCCCCACTACCTGCCGCCTGACCCGCGGTCCTTCGCCTACCCGCCACATACCTTCGGCCCCGACAGGAAGGCCTTGGGGCCTGGCATCTACAGCACCCCAGGGAGCTACGACCCCAGGGCTGTGGCTGTGAAGGAAGAGCCTCGGGGGCCCGAGGGCAGCCGGGGGGCCAGCCGCAGCGGCTACAACCCTCTGCAGTACCAAGTGGCACACTGTGGGCAGACGGCCATGCACCTGCCCCCGGCCCTGGCAGCACCCAGCCAGCCCTTGCGCGTCCTCAAGGTAAGAGTGGCTCAGTTCTCCTCCCCGCCACCCAGGGGCTGGAGGGAGGCCCGTGTGGATGGGGTCTGTGTGTGGTGTTGCTCTGTGAAATCGACCCACCACAAGCCCTCTGTGTTCGCCACCCAGTCATAACCCCTCTTGGCTTCTCTGTGAATTCACTCCCCCGCCGATCCCCACTGTGTGACCGGAACCTATGTGTCCTGCAGTCCCTGTGACCAGCTGACCTGCCCTGACCTCAGCACGCCCCACCCCCCAGCTTCTCCGCTGCCCACCAGCCCCCTCCTCTCATTTCTGTGTCACCTCCTGCTTCTAGAAGAGGAAACGCCTGCTGATGATAGAACTAGAGACTCAAGATAGATGGAAGGAAAGTGTCCTCAGAGAGTGTGGGGACGTGAAAGGGAGTTTGGGTCAGAGCAGAGGACACTGTACGTCTGGCAGGGCGGTGGCTGTTCTACTGGGGGCCAGGAGCTGGCTCTGAATCCCACACCCAAGTGTGCTCTGACCACTGGGATTCCTGCCCCATCTTTGCTCTACTTCTGCACAGCCCTCACTCTTGTCCCTCTGTACCTCCCCCTCCAGGCCCCTTTGGCCGCTGCCGCGCCCCCCTGCAGCCCCCTCCTCAAGGCGCCCTCACCGGCTGGCGCCTCGCACAAGGGCAAGAAGGCCGTGAACAAAGACAGCCTGGAGTACCGGCTGCGGCGGGAACGGAACAACATCGCGGTGCGCAAGAGCCGGGACAAGGCCAAGAGGCGCATTCTGGAGACTCAGCAGAAGGTTCTAGAGTACATGGCCGAGAATGAGCGTCTGCGCAGCCGCGTGGAGCAGCTGACCCAGGAGCTGGACACCCTTCGCAACCTCTTCCGCCAGATCCCTGAGGCGGCCAACCTCATCAAGGGCGTAGGGGGCTGCAGCTGAGCCCGCCTGGCAGACTATGGGCACCAGCCCCCGGGGCTCAGCCTGGCCCTGGGGACCCTCACCCTAGAAGCCCCACAGGCCGAGTCAGAGACAAAGACCACGGACAAATGGCAGCGGGGGGCAAGACAAGGAGGAGGGCAGGCCCCAGCATAATGATTCTGTGGCTGAATAAAACTGCACTCTGGCATGGTGCTGGGGCTGTACACTGGGCGTGTGTGTGTGTGTGTGTGTGTGTGTGTGTGTGTGTGTGTGTGTGTGTGTGTGTGTGTGTGTGAGTGAGAGAGAGAGAGAGAGAGAGATGGGGGACTCCAAAGGTAGGGAATGCACGAGGCTAGGCCTGCATACCTCTCGATTCCAGGCCCAAATAAACATTCGGGAAATTCAGCAGACAAGCTGCCCACAGCTCTCCCACAGTGCACTGCACAGGCAGGCCCTGCATCTCTCCCCGCACCCGGCCCACTCTATCCCCACCCCAGAGGACCTGGAGCAGCCTCTGGACACTCCCCTAGCAGAGCTCTGTGGCTCACAGGGAGATCCCGGAACCTCCAGTCCCTCCTGCCTGGGCCTGCTGACCCCAGCCCTGCTCTATCTCACCCTGAGGTATAGGTCTGGGAGTTCCTGCCCCAGGAGATCAAGGGAAAATTCCAGATGGCTCTGATGTATTTATGGTCCCTTAGCTCTTGATCCGGGACTCAATCGCTTCTCCACAGTTCCCAGACTTCAGTCTGCCAGACTGACAGACCCCCCCATGCCTCCAACCCACCTGCTCCCACCTTTGTCCCTCATTCCCTGGGCCTTCGGTTCCCTAAAGAATCTGAGTGCTTGGGGGACGAATTAGTTGGGAAAGGCCTTGAGCCCTGTTCGTATATGAGAAAATTGGTAATGAGGAGGATGACAACACACCTGTGCAGTGAAACCCCATGTGGAAAACATTTTTCATAGAACCCTAGCCTGAGAGCCATAAGAGGGCAGTGCTTGACAGCCTCAGTTTGAATTTCCCTCTGCTACTTTCTAGCTGTGTGACCTCGTGCCAGTTACTTCTCTCTGTGCCTCAGTTTCCTCATCTGCAAAATGCGAGGAGTAGTAATGCTGTACGTTCATAGATAAACAAGGCCTGGCATACGGTGAGCACAAATACTTGTTATCATTCCCCTTTGCTAGAACTGAAAGGATCTCAGAGATCTCATCTAAACTTCTCATTTTGCAGGTGAGGAAACTGAGGTCTCAGACAGGGAAGGGACTTACCCGGAGTCTTGCAATGGGTTAGAGGCAGAACCAAAATTAGCTCTGTAAAATCACAGATCTCAAGAGGGGCTGGAAGAGACCTCAAGAGATCATCTGGTAGGCTTTGCCCTCAGACAACAAGATAGTGTGGGCCACATTTGATAGATAAAGCAGTTGAGAGCCGAGGGAATAAGAGACGTTCTCCGGAAACTCACCCAGGTGAGCTTTGCTGTCTCCACACACGCACCTGTCTCTACTTTGCCCTCACACGCTCCCCTCGGAGGCATATGGAACAGTGCGGGGCCAGAGTCAGGGACACGAGACACAAGATGGGCGGGTTAGAGTCTCTCCTAGGCCACCAATGACTTATAGGCCACTGCTTAGAAAGCAGCGTTAGACACCAAGGAATAACCTTCTGAGAGGGAGAGAGACTGGGTCTGGATCCTCCCGGTCCGCTCTCTCTCCCCTCTCCCTCTCCCCACACCTCCACCTCCCCAGTGTCAGAGCCTTCCCACATTGAGGACATCCGGGTGCACCACGCCTGCCTCACCCAGGACTCAGTCTCTTTCCTGCCTTTGCCTCTGTGTCTCTCAGGCACCATCTCCCCTACATCTGTGCTCTAGATACCCCTGCCCCAGGTCTGGTTTGGGCAGACAGATCTGAACCTCGCTAGATTGTTTATTCTACCTGAGTTGGGAAGAAAGAGGCACCTGTCTCTGGATGCCTGGGAGAATCCCACACCTTCCTTTCAGCCCAGGGGAATGGGTTGCACAAAGGGGGTTTGTACAGAGCACGGTAAGTGACTCAACCTCCGGATTTCCTCCTCGCAGCTCAAGACCACTGCCCCTGGACTTATTTTCAAGGTGCTGGGTGATGGGACCTGGGTTGCTTCAGCAGCAGCCCCAAACTTCTTTCCCACAGTTCTGAATCGTGTCTCCTCCCAGCCCACAGCACCCGGGGGCTCCTCAGGGCGGGTGTCTGGCACCAGGTCTGGAGAAGAGCCACAGCCCCAGCTGAGAGAAGAGAACACCTGGTCCCTGCCTGACGCCGAGTGGCAGGCACACCTCGATCCTCTGTGGCAGATCATATCCTGGGGAAATGACAGGTAGCCGGAAGTCACACTTTTAACCCTGAGGTTTTAACCTGACCTCAACTGGTTTGGGCCAAGGTAACTTATTCAACAAGTATCTGTTGAACATCTTTCCTGTGTCAAGCCCTTGCAAGGTGCTGAGAACACTGTGGTGACCAAACCCAACCCTTGGCTGAAGGACCCCTCCACCTGTTGTGTTCAGGCAGGGCAGGAGATTGTGGGTGGCAGGAGAGGGATGTCAGGTGCTTAGCCCCCAACTCCTAGGGACAGGACAGGTAGTCTCTGCAGCTTCCCTCACAGCCTGGGGGTGGTGATGGCTCTCTGCTACTGCTGGAGCTTACCACTTCTGCAGCTGTCCCTTAAGCCTGACCATTCACACCTCTATACATTCATGAATTACCCCCTCTGAATATGCCCCTTGGGGAAACCTACTAAACCAGCAGAAAGGGAGGTGGTTTTTTGTTTGTTTGCTTTGTTTTGTTTTATTTGTTTATTTTTGGCTGCATTGGGTCTTCATTGCTGCCTGCGGGCTTTCTCTGGTTGCGGCAAGCGGGGGGGGCTACTCTTCCTTGCGTTGCACGGGCTTCTCATCGCGGTGGCTTTCTTGTTGCAGAGCACCGGCTCTAGGCACGCGGGCTTCAGTAGTTGTGGTATGCGGGCTTCAGTAGCTGTGGTGCACGGGCTTAGTTGCTCCGCGGCATGTGGGATCTTCCCGGACCAGGGCTCAAACCCATGTCCCCTGCATTGGCAGGCAGATTCTTAACCACTGTGCCACCAGGGAAGCCCAGGGAGGTTGTTTTAGCTGGAGTGGTCAAGGAAGGCTTCTCGGAGGAGGTGACATTGAAGTCGAAACCTTAAAAATGTCCAGGAGGAGGCAGATGTGCCAAACTGGGGAAAAGGAGAGCAGAGGGGAGAGCAAATGCCAAGGCCCTGAGGTGTCCCGGTCCAAAAAACGAAAGGAAACCGGGTGAGGCTGGAGAAATGGAAAGCAGGAGGAAGGGTATGCAAGAACACCGCCTCCCTCCCTCCAGGGCCGTCTTCATTCCCTCTGCCGGGAGGAGGACCATCCCTAAGGAGCAGGCTCCCCATGCCCCGCCGGGTGGAGATGCTGCAGGGTCCACAGGGTCCGCGGGGTTTGGAGGCTGCAGGAAGAAGGCACCCCCAGGAAGGGCGGGTAGCCTCACCCCTGCCTGAGGAAGGTTCGAGGCCCAGGGCGGGGTCACGAGAACTTTGGAAAACCAGCAAATCAAGGTCCAAACAGCACACACGTGCGTTCCCTTGGCTTTACGATCCACAGTTCGGGCCCACTTTTCCTTCCTGGGCAAACCTGGGGACCAGCATGAGAGTCCTGAGCTGACAGACAGGATCTCAGGCCCCAGGGAAGCAGAGGAGGAGAAGGTAGGATGTTGGAGACACCGCCAAGAGGGAGGAAGCTGCCCAAGGTGAGCCCGCCAAGGTCAGTCCGCGGTGGCAGCTCGAACTTGTGAAAGCCGCTGCCCCTGCTCGGTGCACACCTCCCCACCCCACCCCCACGGGTTGCCACATGCCTGGGCCCCCAGGGCCCCCATCCCAGTGTTGCAAGATCCCGGTTGGGGCTGTGAGGGTGGAAAGGGGCCTCTTCACCTCCACTCCCTACCCTGCCCCAAGCCATGAGGGGACTATGGGATGGAGGGGGCTATATAGGAGATGCTGAGGCAACAGTAGCCAAGGCTGGCCGAGGGCCTGTGCACCTCCTCCAGGCCAGTCACTTCCTATCACCCCCAGCAGGCAGACCTTTCCTCTCAGGACTCAGCGGGGCTGCACCCCAGTGGGAAGGGTCGGACCCGGACAGGACTCCAGGCTGCCTCTGTCAGCTGCTGCTATAAGCAGACCTGGCTTGGCCCCAGAAAAACATCAAGGAGCAGCTCATTGAGAAGGCCCATCAGAAGTTCTCTGAGACTACCCCATGGTGAAATGATGGGTATTTTCAGAGGAAAATGGCTGCACCTGGCCATCAGTTCTGACTTCAGGGAACAGCAGAAGGGTCCTAGGACTTGGGAAAAGGAAGGCTTCCGACTAGGGAGACACCCCCACTACAGTGCTGTAACCTCCCCTTCTCTTTTAGAAACATGGATCTGAGCTAGGTAGAGGCAAGCCATACAGAGCATGGGTCCCCCCACCCCACAAGCCAAGCTTCACCCCAAAGCCCCAAACTGTCCAAAACCCTATTGCTCCCCACACCTTGCACTGTCACCCCTGGCCAGACCATCCAACCCTGCTGCAATCGGGACGGTTTGCAAAACGCCTGTAGCTCCCGCTTTGTCACCATCTGAGGTTAGGGCTGCACTCGGGAGATAAGCACAGGCCCCATCCGCCGTCCTGAGTGAGACTGCTGGCCCTGCTGCAATCGGGACGGTTTGCAAAACCCCTGCTGGCGCCAGCTCTGTCACCATCTGAGGTTAGGGCTGCGCCCCAAGATAAAGTCTAGCCCCGCCCACCGGCCCTGCCTTCAAACCTTGCAAGCAGCATGGCCAAGAGACAGAGCTCCAGGGCAGCCCACTCAGGGTCTGGAAGCCTTAACCAGACTCAGGGTGAGGACCCCTTCTTCCTGGTCCTCTCTCACCTCCTCCCCTTTCAACCCCAGCCTCACCTTTGCACACTGCCCTCAGCACCATCCTTTCCCCTCACTCTCCATCTACCCTCCCCGATTCCATCTTCCGTCCTCACCCTCCCTCCTCCCTCACCTCTCTCCTGCCTTCTCATCACACTCATTCATTCATTCATTTGCTATAAAAATACTTAATAACCCCTACTCCAGGCACCTTGCTTGTTATAGGAGCTACAGGATAAGCAAGGAGGACAGTCCCTGCCCTTGCAGGGCTTACAAATTCATGAGGGGGACAGACAAACATACCACCACAAATAAATAGATCATTCTAAATTGCAGGCAGTGCTATGGGGCAGAAGTAAAGAGTGACTGTGACAGATACTAATAAGGGAACCTGATTTAAATGTGAGGGTCAGGAAAGGCTCTTTGAGGAAGTAACATGTAAGCAGATATCTCAAAGGTGAGTAGGAGTCAGTCTGGCAGAAAGTGGGGCTTCCCAGCAGAGACAGCAGCTCTGCCTAGGCCCCAAGCAGGTCCTTGCCGGCCATTGACAGAGCCTGGGGTTGAGGGCAGACTAGACTGAGGGGGAAAGGTGAGGTCGGAGAGGACCTGAGGCCAGATCTCGCTCGAGGGGATGCAGAGCATCAGAGAGAGGAAACACGTTCCAAAGGAAGAAGACATTTCCTCTCTCCTAAGGTGAAAGAGAAGAGATGCAGCAGACGCAGATACAAACAGGTCTGTAGCCCACTGAGGTTGTTCCCGTCTCATGGCTTCTATTTTTACCATGAAAGAAGAGGTGACTGCAAGTGACTGAGCAGGAAGCTCTGAGAAAGGCTTAAAGGTGTAAAATCCCAGCTTCTGAGAGTGGAAGCAGGATTTGAGATTTCTGGCTTGGAAGCGGCCAGTCGAAGTCTAAGATGACAATCTTAGGCGACAACAGTCTGTCCTCTGGAGGGACTTCCTTCGGTGGTCCTTAGCTGCTCGGGAGCAAGTGTGGACAAGACAGATGTTGGGTTCATCTGGGCGTGGGGCTCACCCAGGGAGGCAGGATGGACGGGACAGACAGGGAAGGGGAGGGTTTCGTGGTGAACCTGGAACTTAGGGTGGATAGGGAGAGGTGAAGAGGCAGGAAGGGCCAGTGGTTCTTCAATGAGCTGGTAGAACAGCAGCAGTGAGCCAGCTTGAGCAAACAAACCATAAGGAAAGGAGATCATATCAGAGAGTGGGATGTCTGATTCAGTTATTTCATAGTTACTGCAGTTTCTGGTGATGATAAGGCCTGGGTCTGACCCTGGGGGTGGCTTGCTAAGGTGGATGAGAAACATGTAAGAGATGAGAGGGTGAAGGAACTGAGAAGTGGCCACGCTGGATGGAGCATCCATATGGATGATGGCACCACTTGGATGACTGCCTTGCTCAGCCCCATCCTCTCTCCACAACCCCCGTCCCACATCCCACATCCTCTCATTCACTCCACCCCCCATTAACATCCTCTTCCCTAATCCCTAGTTTCCTACCTCCACATCCTCTTTCTCATCTCCATCCTCATCGTCTCAAACCCCAGCGTCTCTTAACACCTTCATCCTCTCCTTACCCCATTCTCACTCCTCATCCTCATCTTTCTCATCCTGTTCCTCTCAGCACCTTATCTCTCCTCCACACTGGGCACTTGAAAAGCACTATTGCATGGTGGGTTAAAGCCTGTGCCCAGGAGCCTATCGACGTGGGCTCATATCCCACGTATACTGCCTGCCCACGTTGCCTCGCTTGTAAAAATGGGGTAATAATAACAGCTACCTCATAAGGTTGTCAAAAGAATTACCTGAGTCTAAAGGGCTTGGAACAATGTCTGGGCTCGATACCATCATTGTTATCCTCCTCCTCTCCTTGCCTGATTGCACTCTTCTCCATCTTCTCACCTCCGTTATCCCTCTGTACCTACTTCATATTTCTTCTGAGAGGCAGAGATGAATCAGACTCAGCCCCTGCCCATCGTCTGGTAGGGAAACAAGCACAAAAATAAATGTCAGGGACTTCCCTGGTGGCGCAGTGGTTAAGAATCCACCTCCCAATTCAGGGGACACGGATTCGAGCCCTGGTCCAGGAAGATCCCACATGCCGCAGAGCAACTAAGCCCGTGTGCCACAACTACTGAGCCTGCGCTCTAGAGCCTGTGAGCCACAACTACTGAGCCCACGTGCTGCAACTACTGAAGCCTGCGTGCCTAGAGCCTGTGCTCTGCAACAAGAGAAGCCACAGCAATGAGAAGCCCACGCACCGCAATGAAGAGTAGCCCCCGCTCGCCGCAACTAGAGAAAGCCCGCTCGCAGCAACGAAGACCCAACACAACCAAAAATTAAATAAATAAATAAATTTATTTTTTTTTAAATGTCAGGAGGATGTAATAAGTGCTACTTCAAAGATGTGAAAGAAATGCTCTCGCAGAACAGAGGATATGCAAACTCTGCCTGGGGGGAGTAAAGAAAAGTCTCAACAGGCAGATAAACCTCTCAGCTGGATCTCGAAAGATGAGGAAGGATTTGCCTGGCAAAGGCAGGAAAGAGGTATTCCAGCCAAAGGAAACGAGGTGTTTTTTGTGCTGCTTCTGCTAGAAGGTCTGAAGTTCTGCAAGCTGGTGTGAAGTTAGGATGAACCCCTACCCCGGGAGGGGCACACCCTATCCCAGTACGGCCACAAGGGGGCGGCGAAGCATTAAAAGAGGTGGAGGATGGGGCCCAGAAAACCTCAAGAGAGCCTCACAGACCTCCAATGCCTTGGGCAAGCCCTGACCGCGAGGGTTTTCCCCAGACTGGGCCGGCCCAGCCAGGAAAGAAAAAAAAAAGGACTCTGACACTTGGAGAAAAAGACTGGGTTTAACTTAGAAAAAGAATAAAAGTCCTCTTAGTATGTCCTCTAACACATGTTGGTAAGAGCAGAATAATTCCTCACTGAGTTGAAAGTGTCTGTGGAATACATCCTCTTGACTTAGTATTTACCATGGTCTAGACACTATTCTTGGCACTTTACAAATCTTCACTTTCTCATAACAACCCTATCAGGTTAAGTACAGTCACCCCCCTTTTGCAAGTGGTGACACTAAGGCATTGGGCCCAAGTTACACTGATACAAAGTGGCAGAGTTGGTTTGGCTCCAGAGTTTGGAGGCTGCGCTTGCAAGGGGTAATTCCAGCCACAGTCCTAGTGTGTAAAAGCATAAAACCCAGCCCTCCCAACGCCCCCTGCCCCCTGGAAGTCAGCAGTCCTCTAAACTCTAGTCCTTGTCCATCACTAACGAGCTCTGTTCCCTTACGTCACTTCACCCCTGACCGGCATCTTCAAAAGCTAAATAATGGGGTTAAAGCTCTGTTCCTTCACCCACAAACTGGTGAGTAGGCCCTCTGGGCTGTGCTGAGTGCCGTGGATACAAAGATGGGTGGGAAACAGGCTTGAGGGACTGTGGGATGTGGAGGGGGCGCCTCGGACCTACAGTTACAGAAGAGGATGACAAGCTTTCTGTTTGGAGGCAGAGGAGAGGCCCCTCCTGCCTCTGGCCGGTGTGGAATTTGGGCAGGAGGCATTAAGAAAGGCTTCCCAGAGTAATTACAGGGAAGGTAGGAATTAGCCAGACAGGCAGGGAAGGAGGGTATCCAGGGAAAAGAGGATGTGAAAGCACAGCATGAGCAGAGAAAACAAAGGGTGTTCCAAGAGCTCGGTCAGAACATCTTTGAACATCTTCTTATTAATGTCAATTTTCAGAGTTTACTTCTCCTCCTGACGTGCCTATAAGCGGCTTCTGTGAAGCCTCACAGAATGAGCTAACACAAGAGCCTCTCAGAGGAGGTGTTAGCCAACCCACACATGTTTAAATGGTGAGCGCCTAAGTGCCCTACACAGGTGGAAGAGATGCCTAAAAGCCTTGCAGTTTAGAGTCCACCCAGTTCTGACATGGGGGCTAGTGGAATGCAAAAGCCTTGTTTGTCCACCTCCAATGAGATAGGCAGGCATCTGTGAAGCAAAGAATGCCCCCCCACACACACACCATTATGTTAACACCAGTTTTTTAGTTCTGAGAAGGTTCCAAGGTTGTCCACTCAGCATGGCAGAAGAATTAGGCTGAGATGGAAGAGGGATAGGAGAGTTCCTTCATGGATGAGGCAGGCTTCTCTTTGAAAAGTTCAGCTGAGGCCTCAGGAATGAATACTGCCCCCTTCCAGCTCTCTATTTCTGGCACCCCAGGGAGGAGAGGTGGGGGGCTGCAGCTTTGGCCCTTGTAGTAGCTCACATCGGACCTCTTGGCAGGAACTATAGATTTACTCAACAACACTCAAATATTGACAAAATAACGCAAGCATGGTGGAGGAGATTTGGAGAGAGATGGTCAAGAGGGGAAAGCCAGAAATAAGTAAGTCGGGGAAAAAGGGGGCCGAAGGCTGGATCCAGGGAAGCCTATGGAAAGATGTTTGCAAGACGTTGCTGCCGCCGCCGCTCCCCCTGGAAGGCTGCCACAAGCACGTGTCTACATGAGAAGACACAGACGTTTGAGCTTTCTCAGACTCCCTTTCTCCCAGCTTCCCCCAAATTTCCGCTCTTCCTCCCTCACCCTCCCTGGCTCCCAGGATCCTCAACCCCTCCAAATCCAAACCTGCCATATCGGAGATCCTGTATCAGAGGGAGCTTGGGGTCCTGAGGGAGGCAGGGTGAGAGGGGGATCCCAAGCCCTGACGGCAGGGAGAGAGGCTGCTCAGCAGCTCCAGGGTGTCCTAGCAGGTGAGTGGGAGAGCAGCGGGCTCGGGAGGACGGAGGGGCAGAGAGGGCTAGTGCAGCAAGACCACACAGAAAAGAAACTGACGTCTAGAATGTTAAGGTGAAACTGATCTCTCATCTTGTTAAGCCCCTCCAAGGCAAGGACCCCTGCTTCTGTGTCGAGACCCTGCACAGTACTGCCATGCTGTCTGGGGAGACCCAGACACCCCAAACTACCACAGGTGAGTTCATGTCATTGAGAGTGTATACAATACCTCTTCAGGGATACCCAGAAATGTCTCCAGCTCACCTACAGGCATTCATTCTTGCCAGGTGCAGCCTTGTGAAACCAGGATACCAAGGACAGAGTTGCTTGGGGGCCAAGGTGAGAATGACTTAGCACATTTGGGGATCTGAAGATCTCTAGCTTGCCTAGATCTCTACAAGACCACCAGCATCAGAATTACTTAATGTGCTTCTTAACAGTGCAGATCCCTGAGCCCCCTCTCCCCCTGACAATTTATTAAATCAGAGACTGGAGGAGAGCAGGGCAGAAGACTCCCTATTCTAACCGTCCACTAAGCCAGATGCGACATTTCACTCGCTGTCACATCCCTGATGTCCATCTCCGTGGTTATGCCTTGTGGCCAGAGCAGGAACCCTCACAGCTAATCCAGCCAGGTGGGTCTGGGGTCCAAAACACTGATTTTCTCCTGTATGTGTGGGTTGCCCACACTTCCAAGTGGCACCAAGAGGTGAGGTTCAAATCAAATTCCTTTGCCCGGCTCTGCTTCTCAATCTTAAATGTCATGGGAAAGGGTAAGGAGCATACACGCAGTTTTTATTAAATTGGACTTCCCTGGTGGCGCAGTGGTTAAGAATCCGCCTGTCAACGCAGGGGACACAGGTTTGATCCCTGGTCCGGGAAGATCCCACATGCCGCGGAGCAACTCAGCCCATGTGCCACAACTACTGAGCCTGCGCTCTAGAGCCCGCGAGCCACAACTACTGAGCCCATGCGCCACAACTACTGAAGCCTGCGTGCCTAGAGCCCGTGCTCTGCAACAAGAGAAGCCACCGCAATGAGAAGCCCGCGCACCGGGACGAAGAGTAGCCCCCGCTCGCCGCAACTAGAGAAAGCCTGCGCAGCAACGAAGACCCAATGCAGCCAAAGATAAAGTTAAATAAATAAAAGATTAAAAAATAGATAAATAAAATCCCACAAGCCGCATGGCACAGCCTCGCCCCCAAAATTGTGCTTATTTGGGGTAACTTGGGGCATGCTGATGAAGTTTGGTTGGGGGCTGAAAAACCTCCAAGCCATCCCTTGGTACCACCCCTGCCAAGCTTCCTGGGCCTCCATTTTCAGGAAGACTTCTGCGTTACCCCAGTCCCCTCCTTTCTGCCCTCACCTTGTTCTGGCCCACCCACAGCCCTCTATCGTAGCCTACGCTGCCTGCTGCCAGCTGGACTCAGAAGACAGGCCCCTTGCTGGTACGATTGTCTTCTGTGCCCATCTCACCAGCCCCAGCCTCAGCCACAGTGACATGGTCATGGTGACTGCTGCATGATGAATAGGAAGAAGCAAACAGGTTGGGGAGGGAGCACAGGTCACTCAGCTTCCCATGAAGTGGAAGGACCTCCTCAGGGTGGAATAGAAGGTGCCTCCAGCTCTAAGAAGAGCTGATTGGGCAGAGGGGCGAGAGAGTGCAGTCCGTCCTGCTGCGGTCCCCTTCACTCTGCAGTCATTTGTCCTCAGGCCACACTCCATGAATTGCTCCATGCCCTGGGTTTCTCTGGACAGCTCTTCGAGAAGTGGAGGGATTGCCTTTCAGGACCCAGCGGTAAATGAGAGGAATGAGGGCAATGTCTCCCCACATCAACCAGAGGGAACCACTGCTCTCTCACCAAGTCCTTCCTTTCAACTCTTCCTCACCCTTCTGAGGTCTCCCTCTCCTCAGATGCCTTCTTCCCTTTCTATACTCAGCGAGAACTGTTCTACAGGTCAACAAGTGACAAGGCAAGATGAGTGGGGACAGCTGCTTCTCACCACAGCCTGGCCAAACACTTGGGACTGCTGGGGGTTTCCCTGGGCGCTCCCTTGTCAGAAGAGGTGAGGATGAGAACACCTTGGGGTGATGGAAGGAAAAAGCAACGGTCAGGTGGCACCAGCTATCTCCTCCCAAGGGGCCCTTTGTCTTCACACTGGGAGGCCTGACTACTCTAGAACTGTATAATGACTGCTACCTACAATGGCGCCCAGTGCACTCGGCTTGACCCAATCACTCTCTCTGCCTTCAAAGACTCAGGCTGGTGCCAGGTCAACCACAGCACTGCAGAGGAGATGTTGTGGGGCTGGGGTGAGAAATAAGGAAGAATTGCAGAGGGCACTCATGACCTGAGTCAGCTTGGTGGGAGTGAGAGAGGTTGGAAGGGATTATCTGCTGCTAAAGTGTAATTGAAGCTGTGAGCATGGCTGGCCCTGACGGGTCTGGGGGCTTCATTTCTTCTGAGGGCTCTTCTATCTCTCAAGCAGGGTCTGGCCTGGAATTTGGCCTGGTGACCACCTGTGGGAATGGCACCTCAGACTTCTTCTTTACTGGCAGGTGCGTGTGCTGAGGGGCTGCACAGCTGTCAGTGATCCTAGTGTCACTCTACCATCCCCTACACACAGTGGACGGGGCTGCCACTACCTGCACCTGGACAAGGGAAGCTGCTCCTCAGACCTCATGCTGGAAGGCTGATGCAGGTATAAGCTCTTGGCCAGTGGAGTGGGTAGACTAGAGAATGGGGAATGAAACCGAGTGGGGCTGGAGAGGAGTCTCCTTCTAAGGAATCTGGACAAACACTATTCTACCTTCTGCCGTGCCCTTCAGAGTGAATGCTGGAGGAAGGAAAATGATTCCCACCTGGGGCGGAGAATCCCCGTGGGGATATCTACCATCCCCATAGTTGTTGCTTCCTTGCCAACCTCACTTCACAGCTGCTTCCTGCGGACAAGATCAGGCATCCCTCTCAGATCCCACACCTCAAGGAAGCAAACCCCCTGGCCACTGCTACTTACATCAGTGCACAGAGAGGGGAGTGTACAAGGTGCAGGTGGAGTGATCACCCTGGGTCCCATACCTTCCAGGAAAGGCTATTCAGGTGGGTATCAGAAGTGGAACAGCTGTAGCACACTGGCAAAAGGTTTGGAAGTGCTCTTATGGTAGTACCATCCAATGTGTTTTGATGTTCATTAAATTTTTTATTATTATTGGAGTATGGTTGATTTACAATATTATATTAGTTTCAGGTGTACAACATAGTGATTCAATATTTGTATAGATTATACTCCATTTAAAGTTATTATAAAATATTGGCTCTATACCTTGTGCTGTACAATATATCCCTGTAGCTTCTTTATTGATGTTCATTTATTTTATTTTTTCATTTATTTTTTACTAAGTACCCTACTGAGTCCATGAATCTGATTTAGAATGTACATTTTCCTTAGAAGGAGGGCTTGAGCAGGTGACTGAGGCTATAACTATACCCTGCTACATATTTCCTTGCAGATACCTGGGAACAATGGCCATCTCTTCTGTTCCCTGGGTTGGCTCTGTTAGACAAATGAAGGTACCGATGCTATCAATATTACTTACCCACCTGTAAGTCTTTCAACCTGACCTATTATTTCAGCTGTCTTTAGGATTAGCTGGGGTCCCCCAGGCCACTCCCTGGGGAAGGAAGAGGGCGAAGAGCTAACTGAAGCAGTTCTACAAGGCTCTGGTGAGCACTGGCGGGTAAATCAATGGTTCAGGCCAAGGATTTATACAGTGGGCCAAGGAGAATGTTCAAGTCCTTTACTTTATAACCCTCCTCTAAAGACCTTCCGTTCATCCCAGTCCCAAGCCTGCACCTGTTTCATGAGATATGCTCTTCCAGGGACTATACTTCCATTAAGAGATCCAAACGTCCATTTGGTGCTATTTCCACAGTCTCTTGATTACCACCAGTCTGGTCTTCACTGTGCATATGTAGAAATGCCCTGGCTGCCAAGGGCCTTCAGTTGGTATGCTGCACAGGGCCCTGACCCTGACTCTCTGGAAGAAACCTCTAGAAGTATATTATGGAGAAGCCACCTTTACCATAGAATACAGCAAGTAAGTAAGATAACATTCCAAGGAGTTTTCTTTCAAATTCCTGGAATCCAGATATTTGAAATTATATTAAGCACTCATTCATACATACACTGTCCTATACAGAGTTAATATTTCAGAAAACAAGGATCCCTAACATGGTGCCTATCACCATGGGACACCTGTCTCCCCAGCAATAATAGAGTTCACCTATCTCTAGGACATAGGGCTCCTAGTCCCCTTCTTTTCTTTTTAATGAATTTTTTTTTCTTTTTGGCCACACCGTGCAGCCTGCGAGATCTTAGTTCCCTGACCGTGGATCTAACCTGGGCCCCCTGTAATGGAAGCGCAGAATCCTAACCATTGGACAGCCAGGGAATTCCCCCTTTCTTTTGCAGGCCTCTCACTGCTGTGGCCTCTCCTGTTGCGGAGCACGGGCCCCAGACGCGCAGGCTCAGCGGCCATGGCTCACGGGCCCAGCCGCTCCGCGGCATGTGGGATCTTCCCGCACCGGGGCACGAACCCATGTCCCCTGCATCGGCAGGTGGACTCTCAACCACTGCGCCACCAGGGAAGCCCCCCCTTTCTTTTCTTAAGCACTACCCAGGCAACTTGCCTAAACACTATAGTCTTAACTCTTCCCCTAAGCCATTTCCCTCACTGCCAAGTTAGGCCTCCTTCCAACAATTTAAGTTGCTGGCAGTCTTGGATCCTGGTCTTTTTCCTTTCAGGTTCTATATCATCCCCTTATTGATTTCCTGTTCAGCTTACTGTTTGGATGAAGAATGAGCTCTAGGTATTAAAATAAAGGTAAGGCACTTCACCTCCTAGGCCTAGGCATTACTCCAGGCCAAATATTACCCCTACATCCCTAGGTTTCTAGTTACCTCGGACGATAATCCTTCCATGACACACCTCGGTCTGTCCATGGGACTCTGCCTAATGTCGCTTATCCTGGTGGTTGCATTGGGAACCACGGCCTATCAGAAACGAGCTACTCTTCAGGTGCGACCTCCTGCCCCTTACCATTCACTAGACCCCCGAGGTGCAACAGGGGGCCCAGTTGGAGGAATGAGGGAGGTGTGATGTTACCCAGAGCATGACACAGGTTAGGGCAGAGATGATTTCTTAGGAGAAACTGGATGGAAAGTCGATCTATTGTCTATACTTAAGTTCTACTTTTCTCAGAATGCCTCCTTCTCTGTACATCAACATTACACTAGCCTTGCAATGAAAAAAAAGGTAGAGACTTATGGTTCTGAAAATTTGTTCTTTATTTTGATACAAAAAATAAACCCTTCAACCTGTAAAGAATGTCACTTGTTTTCATATTGTTGATACTCCAATAAAGATGTTAAAAAAAACACAACACATAACTTTTAGGTTGCGTGTAATTTTTCAGTCGACAATACAAAAAATAAACCCTTTAACCTGTAAAGAATGTCACTTGTTTTCATATTGTTGTAAAGCAAACTTATAGAATAGGAACATCTGCTACCAGCTCCAAGGATGTCACATATACTTTAGAAAAAAAGTCATTGCTACTTGGATTCAAACAAACATCAGTGTGGAGGAAGAAGTAGCTAATTATGTCCATCTCCTGATTTTTCCGTAATTTTACTAAATCATCACTAGGAAAGCTAGTAGTTGGGATATCACATAATTATGTCAGAATTTGGTAACAGTGGTGAAAGCAGCCATCTGAATCTAGCTAAATTATAAAAACATGACCTTCTACTGTCCTTCTCTCTTGTTTCTGGAGTACAAGGGCTCTACTTTATACCCCTATGGGCCGGCAGTAGGCTTTTGAGTTATAATGTGTAGATTCCTTTCAGTTATAGTTGTAAAAGAAGTCCTTAAATTCTTGAGGGTTTGACATCTCTTGGAAAGAAGTAAGCTAGGAGACAGACTGCTGATCTGGATTTGCTTAGACGGAAAACATTTACCCTAGGAGTCCAGTTGATCGGCTGTTGAAATCACCAGGCCTGTACTGGTCAGCGAGTTCAGTCAGCTGATCGGGACACCATCCCCAGGCCTTTAAGTGATACATTTGAAATTCTCACGGTGAAGTTGTGGCCTTGGCTCCATTAGCTCTGGTTATCTTCTTTGATTTTAATGCCTATCAGTCTTTACCAGCGGTAGCAGCCACTGCTCGGTAAAACTTTGCAACGAAGTCTGGCTCACTGACCTCCAGCTGCCGGACAAATTCATTGCGCTCCTGCTCAGCCCAACCTCGAAACCACTGATCCCAAAGACGTAGCTGGCACTCAAAGATACAAGGTGGTCGGTTTGCTCCAGACACGCTAAGCTGCTCCAGACTTTCCAGCAGTGGCTGCAATTTTCCCGGTACTGCCTTAGCTACCAGGTCCTGTAGGAAACGTTCACGCTGAGGACCTGACCAGCTGGCAAACCAGTGAAGAATACACTTCATCTCCTGGGAAGTGATGTAAGACATTGGGGGAGGGGAAGAGTTAGAAATATTGTCTGGTACCGAGGGTAAGGGAGAAGGGAAGGATAGCGGCATCGAAGAGGAAGATGATCCCAGTGGCATCCTGAAACATAAGAGCACTGTTATATACTCTCTGGACAGAGCAACCAAAATACAGCTTCCCAACAACACAGAATCTTATCACACTCAATCAACGTCTACAAAGAAAATTACTTTTCACCAATTTGGTTTACAGAAAAACAACAGGGTCCTTTATTTAGGTTATTATCCAACTTAGACAAGGTACTCAAGAATAACCTCATTTCATTATTTGCCAACCTTCCTCTCTCGTTTTCAAACCCATTACCCTTCCCAACCACTGCCTCCCTCCATCATTCTTATAAACAATCCAAAAATAACCAAAGCATTCCTTGTTCATTCTTTGCCACCTAATTCTATGTTCCAGATTCAGTAAAGAAAAAAAACCAACGATTGATATTGGTCCAACACATCTTCCCTAAAATGAATAAAAGGTACACATTTTTAAATTTACCAAGCAGCTGGTCAGGGCCTAGATGCTAATCATTCCAGAGCTATCAACAGAAGGAAAAAAAAGAAAGGGAAAACATCATATATGACGAAAGAGCCTTCTCCACAATGTGCATGTAGCCTCTGAAATATGCCAAGAACTTCATAACTCCATTATTTTCTTATATTTCCTGTAAAGCACCAGGAAAAATTAAAGAGCAGAGTTAGTGAACGCGCCTTGTCCAAAATAAGATAACAAAGTAAGAAAAACAGAAGAAGCCAAGTGTTTATTCAGTACTGAAAAAACAGTCTAGTTGGTTTGTTGGCTTAGGGATCTAACAACTGTTATACTGTTGTAGCTGTGTGACAATTCATGTCTGAACAATTTTCCTTCATGTTTAATATAATACCTATTGATGACTTGCCATTGATTCACATCACTAATGCAACTGGAAGGTCAGCCAACTTGAATAGTTTTCAAATCCCATAGTTTGAATCTCTAACAAGGAAAACAAACTACTTGTTTACGACCTATTTTACTGTTTGTGTTTCTTCTGCTCTAGGTTGGAGTATTTGTAGTGACAAAGAAAGGAACCCCAAAGCAATTAACAACAGTTCAGTGCCAAAACGGTCCAGCCGAGGTTGCCTTTTCACAGTGGCCCTACAAGAAGCAGTTCCTCCTAAAGGAATTTTATTCTCTTACTCGGGGAAAGGGCTAACTTTTCCCGAGTCTTGCGACATGGCTTCCACGGCAAACTCAAGTTCAATTATCACGAATTAGTTCACAGGCTGGGTCGAAAGACATGGTGCTGCCACTTGCCACTTTGGAGGCCACGGAGCCTGGCATTCCGTGGTCCCAAAGAGCAACGTAGTCTTAGATGGGAGTGGCGGGGATTCGGAGGATGGGAGGCGGCAGCTGTTTCCGTAGGGGAGCGGGAGGCTTGCCCTACTAAGGGTAGCCCGTAAACACCGAGTCTGACCCGGCCCAGGGAGGTACTTCTACCCCGCTTACCTCCCCTTTCCTCTCACAGGGCACCCGGAGACCGTCACAAGGGTATTCAGACTCCAACTATTGCCGCCGCTTCCAGGTTTCCTAAAAACCCTAAGGAGAGCCAGCCGCGAAGCCCACGCACTTCCGGTCCCGGACACCCAAGCGCCACAGCGTCTCAGCTTTAGGTCCGGAGATAGCCGAATAATTCCGATTATGGTTATGCCAGAGTCGAGAGCTTCCGAACAGATTCGATTCAAAGCCTCGGTAAGACGAAGAGAACCGAGCTCTGAAAGCAGGATGAGGGAGGGGGAGCGACTAGGAGGATGGAAAGAACCAATTGGTGCCGATGTGGAGACGGAAACACCCGAGCATTTCCGGAGGAACCCGGGGAGTTCTGAGTGGTAATCGAGGGGTTGACTATGGAAGTGGGCGGGGCCAACTCGGTACGTTCGAAGGGCGTTGGCGGAAATTACCGAAGATGCCCGAAGCCGTCGGGACGGACCCGAGTACCTCACGCAAGATGGCGGAGCTGGAGGAGGTGACTCTGGACGGGAAGCCTCTTCAGGCGCTGCGGGTGACCGACCTGAAGGCCGCACTGGAGCAGCGAGGCCTAGCCAAGAGCGGGCAGAAGAGTGCCCTGGTCAAGCGGCTCAAAGGGGTGAGGAGATGGCGTTGCCGGGGTGTCGGAGGGGAGCTGACCCGGTAGAGCCGAGTCTCTGCCGCGGCGCAGGCGCAGTGTCCGAGCTCGGCGCGAGCTCGCTCAGGCCGCCAGCGCCAGCCTCCGGATCCGCGCGCACGGTGGTTGGGGAGGCTCGCGCTGGAGTGGAAATAGCGCTGGTTCCCGCCTTAACGATCGCGGCGCGAGCCCAAAATGGGAGGGTGCGCGCTACTCTCCCGGAGTGTCTTAAGCTCCTTCCTCCTCCCCCACCCCCTCCTTGTTTGTGTCTGTGGTTTCGGCGCATGCGCTGCAGAAGGAGTTAAATCCCACTACAACCACCGGCGTTGCTGGCCTGAGGGGGGCGAGATGGGCTAGGTCGGAGTTAGGTGTATAGTTGGGCAGAGGGGATGAGGGGTTGGTATCGGTATGGCAAAGAATAGAATTGGGGTAGGGCAAAAATGTCTGCTTGATTAGATTAGGAGGTGAGATGAAGAGAAACCTTGATCTGAAGGGACTTGGTGAGGGAGGGGTGTATAATTTATAGGACGTCCAGAAGCAATTCGGGTGGATAAGAGTTTGGTGAATATTGATGAGAGGTGAGGCGGGCTGGTATATGTTGGGGTTTTGAATCGGTTTGAGTAGATTAGGGTGGGATTGTCAAGAGGTAGATGGATGGATTGGTGTGTATAGGTTTGGTGTAAGCCGAGGGAAGGTGAGGATTCCTTGGTTTTAATGAGGGTTAGTTAGGATACGTGAAGAGTAGTACAGATTCGGGCTGGGTTGGCTCAAGGGTTAAGTTGGCAAACCGTTGCTTACACTGAAGCTGACAGTTCCGTGTGTGGAGGGATTGGATCAGAACACAGTTTATAGAGTCTGTGGTCATTTTGTTCTGTAGCCTCCTCTGAAATGTTTATAAATTTGGTAAATCTAGGTGCCACTCTTTTGGAAACGATGCAAGTTCACTCAACTAGATCTAGTCCTGGGTAACTGACCAAGGAATTCAGTCAGGCCAAAACCATGTTGGTTTCATGTATTTGAACCTGGTTTGAATATTTGAATTGAAGGGCCAGATATAGAAGGGACACTAGTCAGAAGTGCAGAAGATAATAGGGATTGTAGTACTGGTTCTGTCACTGTCACTGATTTTATTGCATAGCCAGATTTTCCCAATATGCCTGCATTTTCCATCTGTACATTTGGGAGCAGTAACCATGGCTACCTTTAAGGGTCTTCTAAAGACGAATGAAGACGGAATTAGTAAAGGGCTTTTAGGTCCCTGGAAAAGGAGTACAGTTTAAGTGTGTACGGTTAGTCATTGCCTTTGATGAAGAGATTGGGGGAGGGGTTTGTTGTTGTTGTTGTTTTTCCTCCTGGTTTCTGACTTTTGCCCTTCTCTATACCAGGCTCTAATGCTAGAAAATTTACAGAAACACTCAACACCCCATGCTGCATTCCAGCCAAATTCCCAGGTAAGAAAGAAGGTTCAGTAGAAGGGGGGGCTCTTTGGATGCACGGAGACATGGAAGGACATGATGGTGTATATTTGATGCTTGATTTCTTACCAATATTTTACTCAGTTCCCTGGGTTGAAAATGTTTTCATACTAGGACAGTTGAATTCTAATAAAGAATTCAAGAATCAGAAGAGCGGTTAATTTCTGATTCTTGAAATGGTGTGTGCAGAAAGATGTGGCTCTAGTTGATTATGTGGAGTACAAGAATCTGAAGGCATTTGTTTGACATCAATTTGGAAAAAGTAGTTGATGTCTTTGAATGTAGATATGAGTAGACAGTCAACAGGGCAGTATAGGAAAATACTTGCTGATCAAGAAGAACTCTTGTGTTGACATAGATTTTTCCAAGAATTCAGTCCTTTGGAAATCATCCACCATTATTAGTTCTAATATTAACTATGCAGTTACTCCTAAATGTCATTAATTGGTGTTACTTTGAGCAAGAAACTTAACCTTTGGAGGCCTTGGCTTCCTCAATTTCCCTGTGTGTAAGATGAGAAAGGGTTGGACTAGATCCATAGTTTTCTAACTACTCTTTTGGGATCTTGTGGAGCTGCTTTTGGAGGCTTCCTAGAGAAAATTTCTTCCTAAGTGACCAGGGGTTCACATTCCCCTCTTAAACTAGATTAGATCTACTTCTGTCTGCTTTGAATATTGAGTTTCTGCGTAAGATTTCTTTGGAAAAAATCTTTCCCAGTTTCAAAAAAAAGTCTTAGGCTGTGTGGTCTCCTAAGATTCTTTTTAGCTTTTAACATCCCCTCATTACATTGTGTCATGCACTTAAAGGAAAAATCCAAGTCTTTGTTAGTGCAGTGGTGTGCAGCTCCAGTACTAGATGAAGTCCCAAGATACAGTGGAAAAACAAGAGAGCTTTCCTACTCCCTTGTTATTAGCTCATGAAGCTGAAAGTATAATCTAACTAGCTTACAGAGGTTTAGTTAAGTATTTTAACAAGCGTAAGAAACTGCGTAAGTTAATCACTTTACCATTCTATTCCTTTTGCCCATTACATTTTCAACTTTGAAGTTTTCCTTTTATTAACATAGGTTTTTTGCAACAAATACATATGTTCTCTAATACTTACAACTCACACTTCATCAGTGTCCACTGACTACCAAGAGACTCATCTCTATTTTAGGGAAAAAAATAACCATTTACCATGCTTAGGAAAGATGACTAATGACATAGAAAGTATTTATTCAGATTTTTTTCCTTTTTCTGGAGTTCTAATAGGACTTGCTAAGCAAGAAGCTTCTCGGGAAGAGGACTTGTGAAGAGAAAGCTGAAGGGCAGAAGAGTGACATGGGAGTCTGTTGCAGAAAAAAATGGGAAAAGGGATTAAACTCCTGGATTTTAAAAATTGTTACCAAAGATTTCTTCTCATCCAAAGAAAATGGAGTTAGAACTCTGTCTAAATGCTGAATCCCTTTTCTTAGTCTCTTGCTTTCAGGCTTTTAAATCTGGTAGTTGAATTTTGGAGATGTTTAACAGAATGTTTCCTGGATAGGTGGAGGTTGATCTTTTGTGTGAACAAAAGATGAATTAGTATGAACTAGTATTTTTTTCTTTCAATTTTTGATATTATTAAAAGGAAAATTTAGATATCTTTATATAATTTAGATTATCTAAAAATTTAGATTAAAATGCATAATTTTATAGGGATTTTTATTTTGTAAAATTATTTGTGTATCACTCTTTGGCTGGGAACTGAATATTTAAAATAAAAAATTATGTGTGCAGTTCCTCTTTGCCGTCTTTTGTGAATCGTAGGGCTATATATTTTGGTCCTCAACTTAGGAGTAGCTTAGAAAAGGGCCCTCAAAAAAATAAATAAATAAATAAAAAAGAGAAAAGGGCCCTCCAACATTTTCCATAGCTTTCTTGGGTCCAAATATAAGGGGCATTCCTTTGCTTCATGGAATTTTGTACCTTGCCTTTTCCTGGTTTGTTTTCCTAGACTGTCTTTTTCCATGTCTTCTACACAGATTGGCGAGGAAATGAGCCAGAACAGTTTCATAAAGCAGTATCTGGAAAAGCAGCAGGAGCTGCTTAGGCAGCGTCTGGAACGTGAAGCTCGAGAAGCTGCAGAACTTGAAGGTAAGCCCAGACTGTCACTTCTTACAAGGAGTTCTTCCTGCTTATTCCTTTCACTGAGTAGATGGGGCTGTTTCACTAGGCAGTTTCAGGAATATAAGTCAGGCTGAGACTGCCAGTTATTTGCTTTGGTAGTTTATGGAGCCAAATGAGTTACTATTTACCTTTTGTCAGGGAAGAAGACACTTAATTTGACTGTCTTGACTAGAAGAGGATTCCTGCCAACAGGAAGAGTTATAAGTAAATTAAGCTACCCTTTAGATAAACTAGAGCCTTATCTTAGGGAGTTTTTCTCTATGTACAGTGCTCTCTTTAGTATATACTCTGTATCCGTGACTTTGCCTGACCTCCTTCACTCCTCTACATATTCCCACATGGCTGAGCCCTTCACTCCCTCCCTGTCCCAACCCAATCTGTACTTTGCAGAAGCTTCAGCTGAGTCGGAGGACGAGATGATCCATCCCGAGGGAGTGGCTTCCCTGCTGCCTCCTGACTTTCAGAGCAGCCTGGAGAGACCAGAGCTGGAGCTCAGCAGACATTCACCCAGTACGTATCTCCCTCCCCACTGCGCTGTTTTGTCAATCCTGCGTAGTTGGTGGGGGGAGGTAGTTACACCTCCTTTCATGCTAAGCCTCCATTAAAGTCCCAGGGCAATTCTGTGACAGTGTTATTTGACATCTGTTTTTCATGGAAATTATGTCCTTTTTGAAGTCTGCATTCACCTCTATGTTATGTTGACCTCTCAGAGTATTTTATGAGGCAGTCTGATTTTTCTTCTCATCTGTATACCTCTCTAACTTCCTCTGCCTCTGAATTTAGCAACAGTCACAGCTCTTTTTCATCTCTTCACCAATTGTATATATTGTGTGTTACACATCCAGTCATCCCCCCCAAGTGGGCATCTGCAGTTTATTAATTCATTCAACAAGTTTTTACAAGTAAAAACTTGCCTGTTGTATGCCAGGCATGTGCTAGGCACCAGGAATATAGTAGAGAAAAAGGCAAGTCTCTGCCATAATGAAACATACAGTCTAGTGAGGAGATGGACATTAAACAAATTATTACATAATTAACTGGAGTTATGCTGTGTACTGTGAGAGGCAGTGCAGAGTATTATTTGAGCATATTACGGGGAGCTCAAACCCAGTGTGTGGAATTGGTTCAGGTAAGATTAACTTTTTCACATTTAAAAAAATATTAAGCACCCACATTTGCATAGTATCTCAAGCAAAAGTCTGTAAATGCAGCCTTTGTCTTCTAGGAACTACCTGTCAAAACAGTATGCCTTTAGGAGAACATGCATATAAGACATGTGAATAGTAGGTAGATAAAGTAAGCCAGTGTGTAAATTAACAAGTATTTTGAATGATTATTAATGTTAATGGTCATGGGGAAGGGGATCACTCCATATTTAATACTTCTAGAATGTATAGAAGTTGCTAGCTCTTCTGGTTAATATAGAACTCTTTCCGGAAAGCAGATTTTTAGGAGATATTTAATGATGGGAGAGAAATAATTTCTTTTAGAGATCTCTTTTCTCTTCAAAACAAAAACAGCAAACCACCAATTGATCCATTTTGCTCTTAGCACTCTTTTTTTCCCTGATTGTAAAGCCAGGTGGAAGGGGAAAGCTCTTTTATAAATTAGTTGTCAGTGTTTCTTCTCAAATAAAAATAAACCAAAAAAGTATGTATAGAATTCCTGCTGTATACATGTCTCTGTGCTACAGTATGTGGGGAGTCAGCACATTGTAAAATCTATTAGGGAGAGAGAAGACAACTGCACATAAAACTAACAATGGAAGATGGTATGTTTTAAGTGACATACAAGTAGTACGGACACATGTACCGCTGGAATTCCAAAGAGTAAAAATTCTCTGAGGACTAGACAGATTAGAGAGAGCCTCATGAAGGAGGTGTAGGACTTGAGTGAGCCTTAGAAATACGTATGATTTGAGTTGGCACAGAGAAGACGAGGGTATTTTTAGGAAGGAACAAAGGCACAGACGTAGGAAGGAAGGTGATATTTAATTTTAAAGGTAATGGGGGAACCATTGAAAATTCTTGATAGCAATATGATTTGATAAGGAACTCTTGAAAAAGAGAGAGCCTCTCTCTGTTCTAAACGTAACTTGAAGTGAAAATGAGGAATGTCCTGAAATAGATATAAGGTTTCAAAAGCAAGAAAAGATTTAGAGTGAAGGTGGCTAGTAGTCTCTTCAGTGCTTTGTGTCTTCAGCAGGACTATGCCTATGGCTGTAATTGATGGAGGAGGGAAAAAAAACAGGTGAAAGGAAAGAGGTGAAAAATAAATAAGAAATGAATGTAGTAAATTGTAGAATACAACAAACAATTGCTGTGTGTTCTCTTCGGTGTACTCTATCCATAAACTTTCCTACCTCTGATCTTGGCTAGAATGTGAATTTCGTAACAGATGTGGCATAAAATTTGGTCAAGGTCCTAAATGGCGTGGTAGTTTGGAGTTCTAGCAGTGCTTGGTTGGATCGGTAGTAATGCCTGGAGTTTACCCAGAAATTACATTTTTTTCAGGTGTACAGCATCAGTCTGCCATAGGCTCATAAACTATTAGGCTTCCAGCTTATTTGTTAGCTTTGGACGTTTGAGGTTCCTTATTTAGTAAGATTTTGATTAAAGTAAGGTTCCTAGTAACATATTTTGGTAATCAATAGTGGCACCTGAGGAATTTTTTTAAAAAATAAATTTATTTATTTATTTTGGCTGCGTTGGGTCCTCGTTGCTGTACACAGGCTTTCTCCAGTTGCAGCGAGTGGGGGCTACTCTTCGTTGCAGTGCGGTGGCTTCTCTTGTGGAGCACGGGCTCTAGGCGCGTGGGCTTCAGTAGTTGTGGCTCGCGGGCTCTAGAGCACAGGCTCAGTAGTTGCGGCGCATGGGCTTAACTGCTCTGCGGCATGTGGGATCTTCCCGGACCAGGGCTCAAACCCGTGTCCCCTTCATTGGCAGGTGGATTCTTAACCGCTGCGCCACCAGGGAAGCCCCTGGGTATTATTTTTTTTAAGAATATGAATTCCTGGGCCCTGCCCCAAGAATCTCAAAGAATGTAAGTCCTGAGACCTTACATTTTTTAAAAGTCCTCTGGTAGTTCTGTTGATCAGCTCAGTTTATGAATGACTAAATGAAAGAATAGTTTTTCAGCATTATAGTTAATCAAGATCCTTGGCTTATATGCCAGCAACCTCGCATTAATGTGCTGTAGTCACAATCCCGAATAGGAAGGAAAGATTGGTTTATAAAACCCTACCTGGCTCTCCTTCTTGACTTCTTATCTTTCCATCACTTTATTCAGATTTTTCTAAGATGTTGGGAGTCAGTATTCGCCCTCCATAGTCAGAAGTTGCCTCCTAGATCATGACTGGGTGTACAAAAGTCCTTATTATCTTCAGTTAATTTTTCCAAAAAGAGCCCACTCTAGGAAAATTAGGAGGAAAAATACAAAAACATTAAAAAATGAATATTCAGAATACAGATTGATTAACAAAGGTATAGCCCCAGGGGATCTTAGCCAGCCTTTGGCTTACAGAGCATTTAGCCCTCATTCCTGTTCTTGTGTTAAATCTGGATGCTGAGATTTTAAAGAAATGTTAGGTGAGTTACTTATACAGCTAACATGAGTCAGATTTAGGGTTGGCATCATTGCCAGATCTCCATTCTCTTAATTTCTGCTTCTTATTAATACCCAAGGATACCCTCTGGCCACAGGCTTTTCTCTGATCTCTGTAGCTACCTAACCTGGATCCTGCAAATCCTGCCCAGGGATTTGTTTTCCAGGATGAAGAAACTACCTTCCTATATGACCCTTAAACATTCTTCAGTTTGTTTTTTTTGTTTTTTTTTTGTTTGTTTGTTTGTTTGTTTTTTTGCCAAGCTCTGTGGCATCCGGGATCCTCTGATCAGGGATCGAACCCGTGCCCCCTATGTTGGGGGAGCGCAGAGTCTTAACCACTGGACCACCAGGGAAGGCCCCATTCTTCACTCTAATACATTCTACACTGCCTTTGCTCTCCTGAAGGCTTCTGGCTTTGGAATCTTAGAAATCTTACATTCATCCTGACTTGCTTTTTAACTCCTGAAATACATTTATTAACCTGTTACCAGTATTCATACCACTCTTTGCTAAGATGCTCAGTTTCTGCACATATTATTAACATCTGGCTGAAGACACTCATATGGCCCTGTGCACATAATAGAAGATGGCACCTTTCCCAGAACCTTGTCTGCATCACATCAACTCCTTACAAGGAGCTGGAAGAAATTCCTCATCTCTTTCTTATATTTTGTATTGCTTACTAGGCTCTTGTTTTCATGTCTGAGGTTCCCCTCCAGTTGTCATTTTCTTTGCAAAAAAGTGATGTCCAGAACTTTCTGACCAGCCCTTCCCATTTTTCCCACATCTCTTTGATGACTTATTAGGCAAGTGCTTCTAGAGGAGGGATCATCTAGAATCCTATCATTGCAGTTTTACAGTATCAGAATAACATTATGATCTAATAGAATAGCATACAGTTTATAATTGATGGAGATAAAGGCTATTTGCTTGTGCATACCTAATTTTAAAATCACAGCTCCAGAACTCTTATTTGATCTGTTTAGCACATTTATCTCTGGTAAACTTTGTACATGCCTTTTTTCCCCCCCTTAAAAATCACATTTATTTATTCAGAGCATATATGTGCTTTGTGATTCACTGCAAAACATCTTTGGTATATGTGCTTGTAATACTTGCTTTTAAGTTGAAAATAAAACAACAAAGAGAATGTTTCTTATATAGAACTTGCAGTGGTAAAAGCAAGTACTTGGGTTGGCTAGGCCTGTGAAGTTTAGCTGTTCATAGTATTTGAGGCGTATCAGAGAATCTCTCCTGTAGGTTTTCCCTCCAGGGTATAGGATTTTATCGTTTTAAAAATGTTTGTTTTCTTATTACAAAAAGTAGTGTGTATTTATTAGAAAATCTTTGGAAAAACTGGAAAAAACAGGTTTTTGTTTGTTTGTTTTATTTGACTGCGCTGTGCAGCTCGTGGCATCTTAGTTCCCCTACCAGGGATCGAACCCAGGCCCCGGCAGTGAAAGCACCGAGTCCTTACCAATAGACCACCAGGGAATTCCCTAATTTTTTAATTTTTTAAAATTTTTATTGGCATATAGTTGATTTACAATGTTGCATTAGTTTCAGGTGTACAGTAAAGTGAATCACTTATACATATATATCCACTCTTTTTTAGATTCTTTTCCCATATAGGCCCTTTAAACAGGTTTTTAAATCATCAGAAGTCCCACAAACAAAAACAACCACAGTTGATATTTTGCTGTATAATTTTCCAGTCTTTTCTTTGCCTATTTATAAGCTTAAGATACCTGCAATTTTCAAATCTTTACCTTCCCTCCAACCTGGTTAACTTTTTCTTCTTTTTGTTTTTTTTAAAATTTATTTATTTATTTTTGGCTGCGTTGGGTCTTTGTTGCTGCACGCGGGCTTTCTCTAGTTGCGGCAAGCGGGGGCTACTCATTGTTGTGGTGCGCGTGCTTGTCATTGCGGTGGCTTCTCTTGTTGCGGAGCATGGGCTCCAGGCAAACGGGCTCAGTAGTTGTGGCTCGCAGGCTCTAGAGCGCAGGCTCAGTAGTTGTGGTGCACGGGCTTAGTTGCTCCGTGGCATGTGGGATCTTCCCCAACCAGGGCGCGAACCCGTGTCCCCTGCATTGGCAGGTGGATTCTTAACCACTGCACCACCAGGGAAGCCTCTTCTTTTTTTTTAAATTCTTGAGCATCTGGATAGTGATTTTTTTTTAAGACATTATTTTTTTAGAGCAGTTTTAGGTTCACAGCAAAATCGTAAAGGTACAGAGATTTCTCATATGCCCTCTGCCCCCACATATGCATAGCCTCTCTTAATATCAACATCCCGCACCAGAGTGGTACATTTTTTACAATGGGTGAACATACACTGACACATCATAATCACCCAAAGTCTATAGTTTACCTTAGGGTTCATTCTTGATGTTGTACATTCTGTGGGTTTGGACAAATGTATAATGACATGTATCCATCATTAGAGTATCATACCAGGGTATTTTCACTGCCCTAAAACTCCTCTTTGCTCTGCCTGTGCATCCCTCCCTCCACCCTCTGCCTTTTTTTTTCTTTTTTGTTAAACTACAATAAGTCAGCTTCTTTCCCTTATTTTGATACATGCCAAGGAGCTTTTCCTGAAATTCATGGAAAAGGTTTTCTTTTGGTTTTCCTCATTTTGTAATTTAACCTATTCCAGGTCATTTAATTATGAAATTATTGATTATTATAGGTACCACATTATTTATTAATATCTTACAGATTACTCTTTAAATCTTTGCTGAAGAATCTGACCTGTCACTGAATATCCTAACCCTAGTTCCTGTACACACACTTGTAATGCAAGTCTTTATTCTCAAACCCAGATATGAAATGGTATATATTCAAAGATCCTGTTAATCAAGTGATCATGGAGTAAAGTTTTATGAAATATGTGCAATCTTCTAGTTCATTTTGTAAGTTTCTTTTCTTCTTTTAGTTACAGAAGCAGAGACTAGTTCAGTTTAGATTGCTGGAATAAAGAAATAAGAGAGAAGACCTTGGATTAGAGCTCACACCATCTGCTTTATTTGCACTAGTTTAAATACTGTTAGGGTAGCACAGGTTTTTGTGGATCATTTAAACCTTTTGTACTGTATTGTACATATCTGAAGTATAGTTATCTTTAGGCGGTTTTCTAAACTAGTTCACATCAGTATTTGCATTGCTACTCTGTGTAATATTTTAATACTGGTAGGAAACGTAGAGGTCTTCCGGTCCATCCCTTCCATTTTCTCAGTCAAGACACTGAGACCCAAATTATTTAAGTGATTTACCCACAGTTACCTTCCTTCATGGAATGTAAGTGAAAATTTTTTCCAGTTTTACATGGAGTTGTTATTTGGAATGACCAACCTGTGCCCCCTGCAGTGTAAGCATGGAGTCTTAACCACTGAACTGCCAGGGAAGTCCACAAGCTTTCTTTTAATAGTAGAGCTTATTTTTCTTTAAAATAATCTCACCTTGAGCTCCGTATATAAAACATAATTGAGAGGGCCCATTTCTGAAGCCCTGAGCCCTGAAAATCATTTCTCTTAAGTACTTATATCATGAGATTATTGTTTTACAAACTGGTATATTAATCATGATGTTTTGGCCAAAACTAGTGGTGGCAATAGGCAGTCCAAAAAAATGGACACTGAACACAGTGAAGTCTTGGGCTTTGATTCAGTGACAAAACATTTTACAGAAATAAATGTGCTTTGTGCTAGACAATTTGAAGCCCCTGGTAGTTATTTTACATTTATATGAATTATTTATAATATGTGAATTGGCTTTGCGATATTAAAAACATTCCAGATGTGCATAGCAGGAATTATCAACATGACCCTGACCCTTAGGGCTTTATATAGTATTTTCTTCCACATAGAAGTCAGAGAGATTAATACAGATATGTATTGAGCAGCTCATATGCTTTGATCGATTGAATTTTAGAAAGTAGTCTTGAATGAATGTTCATGTTATGAGTCTGACTTGGTTTTCTTTCATTTGATAGGAAAAAGCGCCTCTATTTCCGAAGAGAAAGGTGAATCTGATGATGAGAAACCAAGGAAAGGAGAAAGACGATCATCCAGAGTCAGACAGGTAACTCAGTTACCTCTGAAAGCATGCTTCACCTCTTTGGGTAATGCCTTGGATATCTCCTCCTCCTTCTCTTTTTCCTCAAACTATTTCAGAGTTGGTATCTCTCTAGCTTTCTGTACAGTCATCTTCTTTCTCTTCGTAATCCTTTTTCTTGTTTTTTGTTTTCTAATTTATATCTGCTCTGACCTTTGGATTTCTTTTTTTGGCCATGCTGTGAGCATGTGGGATCTTAGTTCCCTGACCAGGGATCAAACCCACACCCCCTGCATTTGGAAGTGTGGTGTCTTTACCCCTGGACTGCCAGGGAAGTCCCTAGCCTTCGAATTTCTAAACGAATATATAAAAAAATAACTGTGAAAGTTAGCAGGCTGGTCTGTATTCCTAAGGCAGCACATTATTGGAAAAGATATAATTCATTATTCAATTAAAACCTTAAAGCTGTATGATACAGTGTTAAGTGAACAGTATACAAAAGTATATGTATAGTGTAATTACAACTGTGGAAAAGAAACAATGGGAAAAAATTAAATATACCCCAAAGATGATCAAAATAATCACATTTATTGATAATAGGTCAGTCCCCCCCCCCGCCCCCCCCCACACCCTTTCTAGATGTTCAGTTTATATTTATTTTTAAAGCTTGAAGCTAACAAATGAAGTACTAGCAGTTTCATTATTATATTCCTTTTGGTCAATCTGTTTTGATTCCTGTAAGAGCCCATACTAGTCATGCGTGTCTCTTGTCGCATTTGTTTTCTGTGTTGCTGAAAGCATATATCATTGAGTTTCTTCGTCCTGTGTGTGTCTTGTGAGATACTTTTTCTCCTCTGTTGATAGTGAGCAAATATACTTGGAACCATTGAATATTTTTTCTTTCAGGCAAGAGCAGCTAAACTCTCTGAGTGCAGCCAGGCTGCTGAGGAGGAAGAGGATCAAGAAACACCTTCCAGAAATCTGAGGCTCAGAGCAGATCGAAATTTGAAAACTGAGGAGGAAGAAGAAGAGGACGAGGAAGAGGAAGAAGAGGAGGAAGAGGAGGAAGACGATGATGAGGGACAAAAATCTAGGGATGCACCAGTCCTGAAACAGTTTAAGGAAGAAGAGGGGGAAGAGATGCCCCGTGTAAAAGTGGAGGAGGTAATGGATGAGAGACCCCAAACTATAAGATCCCAGGAACAGGAGGGGTTAGAGAGAGGAGGGAGAGTTACAAGGTCCCAGGAAGAGGCCAGAAGAAGTCATCTGGCCAGACATCAGCAGGAGAAAGAGATGAAAACAGCTTCTCTCCTTGAGGAAGAAGAAAGAGAAATAAAACCTCCAAAAAGCTTGGAAGAAAAATCCAAGTCCCCTTCCCCTCCTCGATTGACTGAAGATCTGGAGAAGGCCCCTGTTGTGCTACAACCAGAGCAAACTGCCAGTGAGGAGGAGACTCCCCCACCTTTACTTACCAAGGAAGCATCTTCTCCACCACCTAATACACAACTCCAGAGTGAAGAAGAAATAGAACCCATGGAAGGCCCAGCCCCTCCTGTCCTCATTCAGTTGTCTCCTCCTAATACAGATGCTGAGGCCAGGGAGCTCTTACTGTCTCAGCATACTGTGCAGTTGGTGGGAGGTCTGTCTCCTTTGTCAAGCCCCGCAGACACCAAAGTAGAATCTCCAGTAGAGAAAGTGCCAGAGGAGAGTGTCCTGCCTCTAGTTCAGAAAAGCACACAAGCTGAATCCTCAACCCAGAAGGGTCTTGAAACTGAATCAGAAAAATCAGCTCAACCACTCCCTCTAAAAATCGAGGAATTCACACTGGCCAAAGGGACCACGGAGGAATCTTTGGAACAGAAGGAAGGCAGGAGGGCTTCTCATACCCTTGTCCCAAGCCACAGATTGAAACGGTCAGCTGACTCATCCTCTAGCCGATCCTCCTCATCTTCATCCTCCAGTTCTAGATCAAGATCTCGCTCTCCTGACAGCTCAGGCTCTCAGTCTCATTCACCTCCAAGATCCAAGCAGAGAGATGTATCTCAGGCAGGTACTCATTCCAACCCTCGTGGTAGACCCAAGATGGGCTCCAGGTCAACATCAGAGTCCAGGTCCCGTTCCCGTTCCCGTTCTCGTTCTCGTTCACGTTCAGCGTCAAGCAACAGCAGAAAAGTAAGTGTGGGAGAATCCTGGGTGCGTTGATGTTCTGTCTGTACTGCAGTGTTTTTCAACCCCTGGAGAACCTATCATGATTTCCAGCAGAAAAGCTTCCTTTAAGTCTCCAGTTCAGTGATTACTTTCTTCTCATTTCAGAGTCTCACTTTCAACTCATTGATTCCTAAGTTGGGTCCTTTTTCAATTTGATTCCCTTTGATTGCAAAGAAAGCTGAATCCATACCCATTTCCTCTGCTAGACTATAAACTTCTTGAGGGTATGGACATGCCTTTTTACGTGTGTATCCCAGTACCCAGCAGCTAGTTGGGAGTTAATAAACAATTTGTTGAGTAATCTAGGAAGTCAGGGAGGTCACTAAGTCAAACAGGAATAAACCTAGGGAAAGATTTAAATAAAATCTGTGAATAAAAAGATCCAAAGTATTAAAGTATTAAGTTGGAAAACTCAGTGATCTACTGAATATATGGCATATAAAATAATTTGCCTAATGTGTTTCATTTCTTTAGTCTCTGAGCCCTGGAGTCTCCAGGGACAGCAGCACCAGCTACACTGAAACCAAAGATCCCTCTTCTGGTCAGGAGGTTGCAACTCCACCATTGCCACAGCTGCAGGCCCTTGAGCCAAAGGAGAGGACTTCCACCTCAGCCTCTATCCGAGTGAGGCGTATGAGCCAACCTGAGCCAGCTGAAAAGCATGTGACCCAGAGGTTACAGCCTGAGCGGGTAGGGTATTATGCCCCTTCCCTAGAGGGAGACACGGAGGATTAGGCATGATTTTCCTTTTTGTCTTAGCTATAAAACTGAGAGTGCAGTCTGGATAAGTTTCAATAGAAATGGAGAAGGTTGGGGAAACCTGTTAGAGTTTACTTTTATTTCCAAATCCCTGGTTCATGAAAGTTCTCCATGAGGCTGAACAGCAGGGTTCTCATCTTCAGGGCTCTCAAGGTCAGTTCTTCCTCAGAACACCTCCCTTTTTTCTGCCCAAAAGGAAGGCGTTTCTCATTTCTCTCGAAGAATTCTAATAAAATGATTTTTGGCATAGAAATTCTGTAAGCAGTATTCCATTCCACTTTCTAAAATGAAATAATGAAGATAAATAGGGTTATGTGTGGAGCTGGTACTGTGTATGTTGTGCTCTGCCTTTTACCAGCTCCACGTTAAAGAAAAGGAACCAAGTAGATTTAAGTACGTTGCTATGTTTGTTTTGCTGTGTTTGTCCTGACAGGGGAGCCCAAAGAAGTGTGAAGCTGAAGAGGCAGAGCCGCCAGCTGCCACACAGCCCCAGACCTCAGAGACTCCAACCTCCCACCTACCAGAATCAGAAAGGATTCATCACACTGTGTAAGTGATCTCGCTCAACTGGGGTATAACACTCCCAGTTTGTGGGCTAGTTCTTGGCTCCCTAGGGTTCTTTGGCTAAGTCCTAGTTTCATTATAAAATGTGAAGGCAAAGCTTTATCTGGACTAAGGCTAGACTTCAGTTACTATGTTGAGAGTTGCCACCAGAACTCTTAAGGTAGTCTGAAAAGTGGTGGTGAGAGCAAAAGGAACCCCATATCTGGAATCATCTGACCAAAACAGTCAATTCCTTTAAGAAGGAGGCAGCAGAGGCTTCTTTTTGTTAACTCAAGACAGTGTAAGGGAATTGACTCAGGCATTTTAACTCAGTCTTTAACTCACATTTACCAGCTGCATGTGAGCCTGGGAACACAGTTTAATAAAGGATGTTGAGGATCTACAGAGCAACTTACAAGAGAGTGCTTTTTTTTAGTTTTTTTATTTTCTCTGGTTATAAGCTATCATTTTATTAAGCACAGTCTATCCTAGTTATCTCCCACAGCGTACAATACAGCAAAATATGAAGTCCATATCAAGTCAGAAGTTTATTCCAAGACCCTTGGATTGATTTTACCATTTATACAGTTAACGTGAATTTTTTATTCCTTATGTGTAGTCCTAGAAAAATACTGTCATATCAAATTAAATTTGTAATTGAACATGTATGTCATTCATTCTTCTGAGCTAGGTATTACAAATTAAGAAGCCATTGAACCAAAATTCCTGGCTTCAGAGTCTCATGGGAAGTGAAAAAGAAAAGAATTGTGGAAATAAGATTGCTTAGCTTTTAGACATCAGGAATCCTGTACTGCTTTAGTGAATGTCCTGTGTAGACAGTTGGCCTAACTGTTCCATGATTGTTGTAATGGCATTTTAACACTAATACTATCAATATGATTTTTCCCTTTATGTACATCTAATAATTTATATTCTTCTTAGAGCTTCAGACTATCTTTTGCCTCTGATTTTGGAGGGTGGTGGGCAGTGACATGGTTTATTATCTCATTTTCTTGAGACTTTAACAATAATTATGTACTCATAATAGCTTTTGCCTTGCTACTGTCTATTCTAATATTCTTGCCTCTGCTGCCATCTTGTGGCCATTACATTTTTGGTTTGAAAGCTAAAAGTTCACTCTATTGCCTTTGAAAAAAGTTTTTGTTTTTCCATTTTGGAATGGGTACATTATCCTTTGGAAAAGGGTTTTTCTTCTAGGACCTTAAAGTGAAAAACCAGCGGATTCTGGAAGGTGTTCAGGATTCCCCAGCTACACCATCGATGAGGAAATGGGGTGACACCTTCCCTTCCCTATCCATCAATCAGAGATAATGCCTGCCTTTCCCTCCCCCATCCCATGGGAGTATAGCATGTCTTTTCTGTAATGGCAGTTTCAAAGTAGACGTTGACAACCTGCTACTAATTGGGCCTGAGGAAGTGCCTCCTCTGCACCTTGAGAAGCAAGTAATTTTCTGAAAAGCTCCTTGCTTGTCCTAAAATCCTGTGGGTCTCTGAGATCCTGGCAACAGAGTGGCACCTTGTGCTGTTTTGAAGCACCTTATTTAATGGATTTTCGCATGCAAGTCCAGGGCAAATGAACCTTGGAGTCATATACAGAGTTTTTCTCCTCAGGTAAACGTGGCTTTGATCTTCATTTATGACTGAGGTCATCTAGTCACATTGATTCTGGCAAGGTGATAGCAAGTGGCACCTTGGGCAAATATTGAGATTGTCCATTGTTGCCTAGGCAAGCTTCAGTGGAGCAGCCCATAGGTTAGAAATGCAGTCTGAGCTCAGAAGTGGCTCTCACACATCCCTCTTACTTGCTTTCCTTCTGTCTACCTTCCACATGGTCTATTCAGCCTAACAAAATGAGATGCCCAAAACCCATAGGCTCTTCTGGCACTGGATTTGGTAGATGAATCTTTGAGAAGTTTGCCTACATTTCTGGAGGCCGTACTAAACTGATTCACAACGTTCCTCCTGGTCTTTCACCCCTCTAGAGTGCTAGTGTTCAGCCTGGTGATCTCTGGAGCCCTGGCCAATTTTAAAAGTGGGATCAACAGTGAGTGCTAAATGGAAAAGACCATTTGTGGCTTAATCTTGGTTTTCCTCTCTGTCTCAGCAAGAAGTCACATAACTTTTAAAAAACAGAGCTGGGGCCTGTTGATTCAGTAAAGTGTTAAAAAAAAAAATTAGACTTTACTTCAAGGACCTCTCACCACTTGGAAGAGATTGCCTAAATTTTTTTTGCTGTGCTTGGTTAAATCCATTGTGATTCTGATTGTGCCCTGAGGAATTCTAGGTTTATGAGGTAAGGTATCTTTTTCATTTCTTGGGGCAGGAATTTGTGCGCCCTCAGTTCTGTTTCACTTGAGCCCTGTTCCAGAATCTAGTCCTCTGCCTGCTTATAGATACAACAAAAATTTCCTCATACAGCAGAAAATAATGGTACTCTCTTTTTACATTAAAAAAATAGAGAAAAAAAAAAGGGAAAGGAAAATCTTTGTGTGGGCAACTGTATCATCCAGTAATAGTTAATTCAAACCCCAATTTTTCTAAATACAACCTTCCTGTGTACGCAAACCTTGCAAGCAATAGCAGCGCTGGGCTCTTGGCACTATGCTTATTTGTCCTTTCGCCTGAGTAGGAGGAAGGAAATGGTCCTTTAAGCCAGTATGACTGTAATTGATACTCCTCAGGGGACCTACAGTGCCAGTATGCCAAATGATGCATAATTTTTAAAAAGTAAAATTTATTGTTATCAATAGAGTTTGCTCACTGAGAAGTTGGTATCTAAGGACACACCCTCTAAAACCAGACCGACCTCGGTTATCTTGGGACTAGTGTGCTCCTGAGGGTATTCTATGTATAAATCTCACTGCCTAAGGGTAGTCAGATCCCACTGTTTCTTACTAAATTTCACATCAGGTCCTCAGCTCCTTGTGAATTTTCTATAGTAACTAAAGTTCAAACATATATGTCTATAGAAATTTCCCTTTCCATTAGTTTTTCTGAATCTCATTCCTGTTCAGATGTGAACTCTAATGTGATGTTATTAGCCCCTAAGTAGTTCTGTCCTTTTCTTCTGGGCTACAAATGGTTTGTGCACTGTTTAATTTTGGGTAGATATCACCCACCCCCATCCGCATGCAGTTTCACTTATTTTTTCAAAGGTATCAGAAATATTTGTGCAAGAATTTAAATAGTGGGAAAGGAGGTGCCTTTTGCATAAAAGGGACTACAAAGAAAAGCTGGGTGGGGCTCTGACGCATAGCTAAGAAGGCTTTGGGACTAGTCCTGCAAGTAGATTGAGTTCCCTTTTGGGATAATTTTGAGGCTTCCACTTTTTCTTATGAAAATAAAGTTTTGGGAATTCTTAGGTCCCACAGGTTTGATCGTGGGGAAATAGACAGCACAAACTCATTGTGTCTTAAGAAGGCCAAGAATAACGTCATAAAATTCTTACTCTTGAAAAAAACAAAATAGAATTTCCAATTGAAAGAAGATTCTTCCTCCAGGGATGCCACTTTGGAGAGGCATATTGGCAGCTGAAAGTATTTTAGGACAATTGATGGACAGGGAACATGTATTTGAGGATGTTTGAAGGCAACATTTCTCTGTAGGATAACGATGCCTGTGGGAATTCTATCCAAAAATACTTCTTAAGAAGAAAACCTTTAATTCAGCAAGGATTTACTAAAATATCCACTTGGTACCCCCAATGACAACCTAATTGGGAAATATTTACTGAGCGTTTCTTTGTGTTAGGCCCCAGGCTAGGGGTCAAGTGATGCAGTCTCTGACCTTGAGGAGCTCTGCAGGGTAGAGGTGAGGGGCAAGTAAACCAGCAGGTACTAGACAGTGATGAGGGCATTGCTGAGAACCTGTCAAACCAATTAGTGCCTTTACATCAGAGAAAGAGCAGTCTACTCTTTGAGGATGCTCAAAAAAAAAAAAGCTCCATAGGTGTCATCAAATGAGATAATGGCCTATTAAACATACCTGTGTTTTATGCATATCCTTACCTTGACTTGGGGTGTCTTCCAAGCCAGACTCCTAAGAGCAAATCCTTATCACACTGTTCGATGAGATCGGTATTGTTATTACCCCTACTTTACAGGTTAAGAAACTGATACACAGAGGGGATCAGGAACTTGCCCAGTATTATGCTACTTGTGTGCGGGGTGGGGCCAAGGCTTGGATTGGGACCTAGCCAGTTTGACTCCAGAGCTCTCAACCTTACTGAGCAGCCAGGGACTACTCAGTGAAAAGGAACTGTAGTGTGATGTATAAACGTGACTGCTTTAGCATGCAGTTGACCTGTAAGTTTAAGATTTTAAGCAGCAGGGAGGAAATTTCAGTTTTGACTAAACGCTCTGGTATTACAAATGAGATAATACTAAGTTTTTGATTAAGTCCACAGAAGCTTGTCTTAGTGTTAAACCTTTACTGCCACTGGGATACAAAAGGAGCACCTTTGCAGTCAACAAATGGGCATTTTGAGCATCTACTGAGTGCTTTTTTGAATGGGTAGAGGCAGCTTCCCATTTTACGTTAGTCTGAAGATGCCCCTGATGAGTAATTTCCATTTAGTTCCCACTTTCTGCCCAGCAGATCTGCACACACGCCACCACCACCACCCCTGTCCCCAATAACAGGCCTCTCATTTCAGTTTCTTATCTACTTCAGAGCCCTCATTTTGGAGCCCTTGCTCCAAGAAGCAAGTGGCCTTCGTGCTTCAGCTACCCAAGGTCCCCTTGCCCTGTTTATCCTTTTCCTTTTTGGCTCCTGCAGACCTTGGGGCAGGGTGACCTTATTAAAGAATCTGTGAAACAAAGTTGTCTGTCTTCTCTTCAGAGACACCTCTCCCCTCTACTGGTAATTCAAAAAGGAACTTTCTCCTCATCCACTCCTTCCATCTCCCTGAAGAAAGGACGGGTTGGAGTAGTAATACGTAGTCATTGCTCGCGGTGAGCAGCCCGTTACCATACAGTGATTGGATAGTGCCAAATCTCATCCCACCTCCCCGCCTTGAACCAGCTGATCTGGTTTCAGTGTTCCATGCCTGGCTTCTCAGATAGAGGAAGGTGGGCACTTAAAAAGTGCTTGTGACCCTCCCCTCTGTCTCTTTGCAACTTTGGCTTTGTTATCTTCCTTATCATTTTTCACTCCCAGCTCTGCTGTTTCCTTTCCTTCTATTCTCTGGAATCTTCCAAGCAAGCAGCTGTAACTTTGTATGTCCTCTCCACCCAGCCCCCTCCCCCGCCCCCATGGAAGAGGAGGAGAGAGCACCCTCTCCCTGTGGGGTTAGGCCTCGGTAGCTGTTGTAACCTGAGAAAAGAAGGAAAAAGGCCAGGCCTTTTGAGCCAGCAGTGAGCTCCTTGTGGCCTGCCAGAGGATAAGAGCCTTGCTCACTCAGCGCCCTCCCTCTCTTCTTTCCCCTCCCCTGCTGCAGCAGGGCCCTCCCCCATCCGCACACACGGGCTGCTGGGTAAGTGGCAAGATGGCTCCCCTGCATGTCTCCGGCTGATCGCCGCCGCTCCGCCAATACAATAGAGCCAGCCACTACCAGCAGCCTGGCCCTCTTCCTCCTCCTTCTCCAGAGAGACCAATCCAGCTGAATTCGGGGTTTGCCGTGAGGACTTAACGCTTATCTCTTAAAAGCCAGATCTATTTTAGCCTCCCCTCACCACCACCACCACCTCCCCTTCCATTTACCATTTTTTGGATCCCCAGTTGCTGCATCTCGATTTTCTCTCTCTGGATCGGGTGGTTGGGGAGGAGGTGGTGGGATCTTGGGACAAGGAAGGTGTTTTGGTTTTTTTTTTTAATTTTTTAGGATTTTTTTTGTTTGGTTTTTGTTATTTCTTCCATTCCAGAAAGGGATAAACAGCACTTCCAGGGGGAGAAAAAAAATCATGTTATCAGAAAGCAAAGAAGGGTGAGAGCTTCACATTTCCATGTATCCCTTTTCCCCACCGCTCTAGCCCCCCTCATCTCCCTTCTCTTCCCCGTGGCTTTCATTCCGTCTTTTCGTTTTGATTTGTCTTCAGTCATTCTGCTTTCCCCCTTTGTCCTTCCTGCCCGGTTTCTAATTGGCCCCACTTGCCCTCTCTGTGTGGGAAATAGATATTTTTTGGATAAGACTTTTCTTTAGATTTAGATAGTTGAATCTCGTGTTTCTGTGGGAGCCTATTAGCTGGGGGCACATTTCCGATTTTCTCCTCCCCCCCCCTTCCCATGCATCCCTCCCTGCCTGCTCTGGGGAGGCTGTTCTGACCTCTGGGTGTCAGGCAGCCTGTCGAGAATGCCGAATTTTCTGGTGATGATCAGCCTGGGGAGGCTTGTTTTCCCCTCTCTTGAGACTTAGGCCCCTGATCATCTTGATTTGATTTTTTTACCCCTCAGTGTTTGGGTGGTAGTGGGGATGAGATTAGACATAGAAGTTCAGGATGAAGACAGAAAAAAGAAGATGGGAAGATAGTTTATCTGAAGTGAACCTCTGGGATTCGTTGCCTGCAATGGGAGCTGACTTGTGTGATTCAGAGGGGTGGGGGAGTGGGTTCAGCGTCTGTGGGGGGGATGCGTGGTGTAGGGGAGGGTGTGTCCTGACTGGGAGGCCTGCTCTCTTTATCTCTTGGAAGTTGGAATAAGGGAGTGGGAGAAACTGGGCGAAGGCCGAATGTAAGAACAATTGCTACACCTCTGAGCAGGTAAAAGTGGCCTGGTGCTTCTCTGAGCTTTCATACTCTGTCTGGCAGTTTTTGTTTTTCCTTTTGGATTAGAGGGGGTCCCTGTTGAAGCTTGAACCCTCGCCAGCCTTCCTCTCCCTGCAGCCCTCACCCCCACCATTTCTCCAATCCTGGTGTCTGCAGACCCTGAGGGTCAGTAGGCTTTTACTTACTAAGCAGTTGATTAAACCCAAGGTTGGGATCATCTGCCACAGCCCTGGCTGTTCTTTCTCCTCTTTTTAAGGAATCAGGCTTCCCTTAGTTTCTCATGCAATTTGGTTAAATAAAGGTGTCTGCACCCAGGTCTAGGGAGGCCACGGGGTTGTGGGCAAATCACAGTTACTTTTGAGGGACTTTGCAGAGAGGGATGTTTCTCCTCTTCATATAGGGGTACTCTGGTGAATTACCTAAGAACATTGGAACCCTGACCCCACACATCACAGCTTTATCCCATCTGGGCAGTGAGTGGATGTGGTTGCTGTGATCTGTGCTCTTGCCCCTAGGAAAACCGTTTCCTGGTTTTCCTGGGGGGACATGGTCTCTAGTCTGATGTAAAAAGCAGCCCTCCCAATCCCTCCCAAGTGATGAGGCATGGGGGTTTCCTTGACCCAAAACCTAACGTCTTGCTCTCTCTTCCCCTTGGTTCTTTCCTGCCCTTCCCTCCCAACCTCTCCCCATACTGACAGTGAGGAGAAGGAGGAAGTGACCATGGACACAAGTGAAAACAGACCTGAAAATGAGGTTCCAGAGCCCCCCATGCCTATTGCAGACCAAGTCAGCAATGATGACCGCCCAGAGGGCAGTGCCGAGGATGAGGAGAAGAAAGAGGTAAATATCCAAGCCACCTGCTGGGGTGGGTGGGCAGGAGTGGACCTGGGGGAAAGAATAGAGCACTCTGGTGATCCCTCGTACACAGTGGGATAGCTTAAAGAAGGGACTAGGCAAAGACTTGGATCAGGATAGGGCCAAGGGAGAATTCGCTGGTTTAGCAAGGGAGACCCCTTGTGATGGGAACAGGGCTCCTTTATTCCCCTTTCCGTGTTGGGGAAGTAGTGCAGGTGGGGAAGTTTGTAACCAGCGGGAAAGTCAGTTAATGGCCCTTTAAGACCCAGGCTCAGCTTTACCGGCTACCTTCTCTAGCTTCTCCCTGTGGTAACCCCTCTAGCTTTCCCTCCTTTTTAAAAGTGTGTTGGAGATCAGCGCCATCTAGTGGGCCATGGTGGTTCTCAGCTGACCACCATGCTGAGGAATTTTTGTTCCTCATCTGCCCCCTAGTGGTCTCATTGCAGAGATGTAGCTACTTAGAAGCCAGCCCCTGGGGTCATCCCGAAGGCCCCTTCCCCATTTTTGTGACCTCTCTACTTACTTTTTTGGCATATATCTTATCTTGTGTCCTGAACCCAATTCAGGGGGCTCCCCCCATCAGAGCCAGCGAAGTCTTCTTGGCTCTTAAAGTAATTAGGGCAAGAATTAGCTGGGTTTGGGAGTAGGGTAATAGGGTGGGAGGGACTGTTGTGTGTGTAGCCTTTCTTTGGTGTGTGTTGCGGGGGTGGGGGCCGGTGAACGTGATTTGATGTGCAGAATATTATTTATTACAAGGTCCTTCTTCCCCGTAAAACTTTGTCCAAGTACCTCATGTACGGTAATCCGCCCGTAAAATATAACCCTGCCCAACTGGCCAATCGCTGATGCCGCCTCTTCCTCTGGACCCACCCGCTGCTCCTGAGCTGCCCAGTCAGCCGAGTCTGCTATCCAGGTGTCTTGGCCAGAGGGGGGCATGTGTATGGGATCCTGTGATGGGCCCCCTTTTGCCTCCCTGCCTTGCCTACATCAGGGGGCCAAGAAGAGCACTGTTCTGGAGAGACTTGTATTGAGAAGGCAAAAAGCATTTGGAAAGGGGTGGACTTGCATCATCTCCCTCTTTGGGACACCCCACGAAGAGCTTGTGTCAGTGCCGGGGCGCCTGCCCACACGCCCTTGCCCTTTTGAGGACTCTGGGTTGCCTTATTTGCTGCAGACTGTTGGGATCCCCATCTAGGGCACCAAGACCTCCTAAAGAGTCAATGTTTGTGATCACAGTGCCATGCTGTAAAATACTGAGTGGGGCTCTCGGCTTAAGCTGTGACGACTAGGAACCCTGCAGAGAAGTCTAGGGTCTGAGCCCAGAGATTTAAGGCTGATGACAGCCCAGCCATGTATCACCACTTGCTCATCAGATGGACTTCCTTTGGTCCCTGTTGTCCATGGTGAAGGGCAGCATATGTTGGTTGCTCCAACTTCTCCTCCATCCCTGGAGGCAGGGGCTCATCCACCCACCTGACTGGAACCGCTGTCTCAGCTGGAGTCCCTGAGGAGATGCCACACACCACTCGCAGAAGAAAAGTATTCTGACCTTGCTGCTGAATGTGTGCCAGGTCCTGGGGCTACCCACCTACTACCCCCAGGCTGCCTTCAACAGAGGCTCCATGATCCCACTCGGTGAGAGGACCCCCTCCCCAGTTACAGGCAGAGGAGAAAGGGACTCTGGAGTCATCACCTGGATTCCAAGTATTGGGTGGTGGTGTTGCTGCAGCTTGCCACTGATGGACATAGGGTCCTGCCTCTCACGATAAAAGGCCAGGACCATTTCTGCTACTTACAGGCCATCTCATCAGGGACTGCAAGATGATGCCCCTACAGGGCCGGGACTGATGTCTCTGCCCCCTTTCCCCCTGTACCCCTCGCTGAGCCTGGCCACCACCAGTGAACTGTCTTGACATCATGGAAACTGGGCAGCGTCCCCCCACACGTTTCCCTCCCGCCCCCCCTGCGCCCCTGGGAGGACTCTGGCAGTGCCGTGCTGACCACCACGCCGTGCGCCCACCTTTTTTGCCAACCCAACCCCCCACCAATTGCACAGCGCCTAGCAGGGAGGGCTCATTCTGATTGGACCGGCGGTTGACTAGATACAGTACACAGTGAGGTGCGATTGGCTGAACTGAAGATCCCAGGTGTGAGATGGTACCTGGAACATTTGTCATATTCCTAGTTTATTTTCCTCTTTATTTTCTTCTTCCTTCTCTTTTTTTAATCTTTTATTTTAATTTTTTTCTTTATCTTTATTTCTGATTTCTTTATTGGATTTGTTTATTTATTTGGTTCATGTTTTTCCTGTTTTAATTAAGACTTTTTTTTTTTCTCACTAACTTACCCATCGAGAGCGGCCTGGCTAGGGGTCAGGCTGGCCCTTAACGGAGACCAAGGAGACTTGGTTAGACGACACAAACGGGGCTGGGGGGTGGATGGGGAAAAGGGATTTCATCAGGAGGGTTCCTGCCCTACCCTTTAGAAGGGTGGTAGGTCTTAGTTTTTCCAGAAATAAGCACTTAAATCTAAAAATGCTCTATTCTCTTTTTTGCTCTCTCTCTTCCTCTTTTTGCTCTGTCCACAGTCTTTCTCCCACTGAGTGTTTGGGGCAGAAACTTGCTCAAAAGCAAGTTTGGAAGTTTCTGGTCCTTGGCAGAGCCCCTAAGGCATAAGCCCTGTTTGGAGAAGAAACAGTAAGGCTCTGCTAGAGCTCCGTACAGTGGTCAGAAAGTCTGAAACTCCCTAGGGACAGTCTGCCCTGCATAAAAACTTGTCTTTACCAAAGACATCTTTAAATTCTTTCTGCTGCCACTTGGCTCAGGAGGCTCATCTCCAGTGAGTCTGGTGCTGCCGTTTTCCACAGTGTGGTGGGCGTCCGGGCAGTCTTAACGGTCTGCTGTCCAAGCCACTCAGAGCCAATGTCAGTGGATGTCAGGCTGGGCATTGAGAAGAGGAGGAGGGTTATGTTGTCAAAGTGCCATCCCAAAGTTGGTTTTCCTTGTTTCCTCGTGTTTTCCTCGAGTTAGCAAGGAAGACCTTAGAAGGACTAGATGACCCAGCTCTGGACATAGCTTGTTGGGCTTGGCATCCTCTCGACCAGTAGAGACAGTGGAAGAGGGCATGACCAATGCTTTTAAAGGGCTGGGAGGCTACTGAAATTCTTCTTCCAGCTTATTTCTGGTTAAGCTAATACATAGATGTGGTATGGACTAGATGACTTTTCCCTGCTGTGATGTTTGGTTTTATTTTTTTCTCTAACTTGCATTGATTCTGCTTCGTTTTTGCCGTTTGCCGCTTCTGTTTTGGTCTCTGTCTGTCTCTGTGTCTCTCTCTCTCTGTGTCTTTGGAGCCTATGCTAAGACTGCCCCATCTAACCTCTTTCCCCCCTCTCTGTGGGGTGTGTCTCTTTCTCTTTTTTCCCCTTTTCTTCTCTATACAGAGCTCGCTGCCCAAATCATTCAAGAGGAAGATCTCCGTTGTCTGTAAGTCTAGCCCCAAATCCCTGATACAGGTCCGGAATACCATAAAAATCAGAGTTGATAGAGAAGTAGATACCCATTCTCTGTCAGGGGCATTCTTGCGTCACCCCCTGCCATCCCACCACCTCCACCCAGCAAATCTACATCTTTCTGGCGTAGGTAGTGTTCCATTTTAAAATTCAGAACTTCACAAACAATCCTTGTTATTTTTCCCGTCACACTTCTTTCTTAACCCTAATGAGATACACCGTGAGATGTCTTACCATTTCTTATCTAGTTCTCCTGCTTTTATTATTTCAGATGTCCGAACCCTCAGAACGAGGAGTGGGTTTGAGGGATTCCTATAAAATGCTTACCAGTTTATGCTTTATTCTAAGAGAGCATCTGAGAAAGTGAGAGTGCCCACACCTCAAACAGTAACATCTTTAACATTTTCCCAGTGAGGAACTCCAAGTTGACAAAAGTGTAATAGGTCTTTATGACTCAAATATATCAATCTGTAGTGTGAAAATAACCTAAAGCATGACCAGGTCACATCATGATCTAAAATTAAATTAACTTGGATTTTAGTATCACATAGTCTTGTTTTTCTCATTCCCATGTCGTCCTCAATCTGTCTTCCCCAGTACTTTAGATTTTTCTACCACTAAAAGTTTAAATTGCTTACCAGCCTAGTTAGCTCTTCCTTGTTGCCTTCAGAGATCAGTAGTTTTCATCTTTCAAGAAGTGGCTTCAGGCCTTTTATTGTTTACTCTGAAGCATGGTTTCCCCAGTCCCCAAATGTGGTTTCCTTAAGTTAACCTTTTACTAAAATTCCAGTCGAAGGCTCTCTGTGGGTGTTGTGGTGTGAACCAGCAGAGGGCCTGAGAGCATCTAACTGTGGGGTCCTATTTCTTGGGGACAGCAGCTACCAAGGGGGTGCCAGCTGGAAACAGTGACACAGAGGGGGGCCAGCCTAGTCGGAAGCGGCGTTGGGGAGCCAGCACGGCCACCACACAGAAGAAACCCTCCATCAGTATCACCACCGAATCACTCAAGGTGAGGTGGGAGGGGCCGGGGAAGGGAGGATGAGACATGACGTGGGAGTAGACATGGGCCCAGTGTAACGGGGTGGGGGGTATCTGTGTCCCAGAGCCTCATCCCCGACATCAAACCCCTGGCGGGGCAGGAGGCTGTTGTGGATCTTCATGCTGACGACTCCCGAATCTCTGAGGATGAGACAGAGCGTAATGGTGACGATGGGACCCATGACAAGGGGCTGAAAATATGCCGGACTGTCACTCAGGTAAGGCTCCTGCACCCCACTTTGGGGGAGGGGGCCATGGATGCAGAGTGGGCAACTGAGTGAGGAGCTAAGGCGGAGTTCTAGAAGGGAAGTCTGCCATTTGTGCAGAGGGTTGGGTTAGTTGGCCCTTGTAGGGTAGGGGTCAGCAGGCTACCAGATCTAACCTGTAGCCTGTGATAAAGTTCTGTAAGAACACAGCCACCCCAGTTCATTTACTCTTTTTTTGTTTATTTTTGGCTGCGTTGGGTCTTCGTTGCGGTACGCAGGCTTCTCATTGCGGCGGCGTCTCTTGCTGCAGAGCACGGGCTCTAGGCGCACGGGCTTCAGTAGTTGTGGCACACGGGCTCTAGAGCGCAGGCTCAGTAGTTGTGGCGCACGGGCTTAGTCGCTCCGTGGCATGTGGGATCCCCCAGACCAGGGCTCGAACCCGTGTCCCCAGCATTGGCAGGCGGATTCTTAACCACCGCGCCACCAGGGAAGCCCAGTTCATTTACTCTTGTCTCCGGCTGCTTAAGTGCTGTAATATCAGAATTAGGTAATTGCAACCATATGGCTCACAGAGTCTAAAATGTTTAATATCTTGCCCTCTACAGAAAAAATTTGCCAATTCCTGCCTTAGTTTTCCTCATGGCAGAATTGAGGCACTACAAATCCCAGGATCTGGTGGAGGTGAACCTAAGAATGAAATCACCTCCCTAGTGGAAGAAGCATGTTAGGTTGACTTACCACCATCTCTCCCCGAGAAGCTAGAAACTGAAAAGAATGTACCTGTTTGGTGTTTAAGAATCCCTCTGTAGGGACTTCCCTGGTGGTCCAGTGGCTAAGACTCCACACTCCCAATGCAGGGGGCCTGGGTTTGATCCCTGGTCAGGGAACTAGATCCCACATGCCGCAACTAAGACCCGGGACAGCCAAATAAATAAATAATAAATAAATAAATTTTTTTTTTTTTTTTTTTTTTTTTTTTTTTAAAGAATCTGTCTGTTATCTGATGCCTTACAGGTGGTGCCTTCCGAGGGCCAGGAGAATGGGCAGAGGGAAGAGGAGGAAGAAGAGAAGGAGCCTGAAGCAGAAGCCCCTGTACCTCCCCAGGTCTCAGTAGAGGTGGCCTTGCCCCCACCTGTGGAGCATGAAGTAAAGAAAGGTAGGTACAGCATTATGAGTGAAACATGCGGCCCCCTGAATTCCCAGAGCACTTTATTTGGACCTCTTTTAAAGCGTTTAATGTTTTCTGCCTTGTGTTCCAGTATTTTACACATGTCTTCTCCTAGTTATCAAGCTGCTTGAGGGCTAGGTTTGAATCTGTAAGTCCTGCTGGAGGTGAAAGAGCCAGCATTGCTCCCTGCTGAAAGTCATTCTTGTGCTCTATTTGATAGTGACTTTAGGAGATACCTTAACTCGACGTTCCATTAGCCAGCAGAAGTCGGGAGTTTCCATTACAATTGATGACCCAGTCCGGACTGCTCAAGTGCCCTCCCCACCCCGGGGCAAGATCAGTAACATCGTCCACATCTCCAATTTGGTAAGTCATTTTTTTCCCACAGTGCAGCTTGGTTTAGAGTCTGAGCTTTGGACTCGTGTTTCTTAGGTTCAACTCCTGGATCTGCTGGTTACTCACTCATTGAGTGAGTTATTTAACCTCACAACCTGTCTCGTATGAAAAATGGGGAGAAAAAAGTATCACCCTGCAGGGTTGTCTTGAGAATTTCTAGAGAACCTGGCCCATGATGTCTCAGACAGTGTTACCACTCTTCTCACATTCCTGATGGAGGGTTCCTAACCTCTCTGGCCTCACCCAGACTTGGAAGCTATACTCCTGTGACAGTGGTGTGGGAAATCTTCATACTAGTTACATGAGTATAGTTCTTGCCTTCTTTAAGACCCTGAAATTTCGTTTTCATTGGCAGGTTCGTCCCTTCACTTTAGGCCAACTGAAGGAATTGTTGGGACGTACGGGAACTCTGGTAGAAGAGGCTTTCTGGATTGACAAGATCAAATCTCACTGCTTTGTAACGGTGAGGGGAAGAAGCTGATTCTCTAGGTTGTGGCCTGTATTTCCTTTTGTGACCATCGTGGGCAGATTTGAGGGCATTGTGGCAAGTGGGAGGGGTTGAAGCCCTGTTATGACCCTCTGCCTTCTCCCTCCCTCTGTCAGTACTCGACAGTAGAGGAAGCAGTTGCCACCCGCACAGCTCTACATGGGGTCAAATGGCCCCAGTCCAACCCCAAATTCCTCTGTGCTGACTATGCTGAGCAAGATGAGGTAAGAAATCAAGGGAAAGGAAGGAGAGGGGTAGGGGCAGGGGAGGCTGTTATCTGCTAGATTCCAGCTGAGATCCCAGCCAAACCTGCAGTCACTGAGATTCCTTTTCCCTCCTCTTTGGTTCCTTTAGTTGAACCATGGGGCTCCAAAGTCTGTTCACTGGTACCTGGGCTCCTTTGGTGGGAGTGATGTCATCTTCATCCTGACTATCCTTGTCCCTCCTCTACCTGCAGCTGGATTATCACCGAGGCCTCTTGGTGGACCGTCCCTCTGAAACTAAGACAGAGGAGCAGGGGGTACCACGGCCGCTGCACCCCCCGCCCCCGCCCCCAGCCCAGCCACCACAGCACCCCAGGGCAGAGCAGCGGGAGCAGGAGCGGGCGGTGCGGGAACAGTGGGCAGAGCGGGAACGGGAGATGGAGCGGCGGGAGCGAACTCGATCAGAGCGTGAATGGGATCGGGACAAAGTTCGAGAAGGGCCCCGTTCCCGATCACGGTCCCGTGACCGCCGCCGCAAGGAACGCGCAAAGTCTAAAGAAAAGAAGAGTGAGAAGAAAGGTACTTAGTTAGCTATGGGGGGCACACATACTCAATAGTAGGTGGGAAAGGGACCCAGATGGGACGGGGCACAGAGTCATATGCATCAAGTCTGACTCACTTTCTTCCACCTCAGAGAAAGCTCAGGAGGAACCACCTGCCAAGCTGCTGGATGACCTTTTCCGTAAGACCAAGGCAGCTCCCTGCATCTATTGGCTCCCACTGACTGACAGCCAGGTGAGCGCCCACCTTCCTGCCTTGAGAGGCACTCTCAGGCTCAGGAGGAACCACCTGCCAAGCTGCATCAAGGCTTGGGAGTGAGCAAGGGGAGAGTCATGTGACTACGGGAGTGAATAGGCCCAGGTATTGGCTTAGAATAATAAGGCAGAAGCTAAGCATCACAGAAAGAGGCAGTTTTAAGACCCAGTTGATTGAGTGGGCCATAGAGAAGCCAGACCCGAAAGGATAGAGGTAGACACGAGATCGGAACTCTGTGTGTGTCCCAGGAAGCTGGCGGTGCCAGCCGTGCTTCTTGGAAGTTGATTTTAGTTAGCTGAGAAATCTGTGTTTAATAAACTCAGCCGTTTCGCTTTCTAATTTCTAGGGGTTTTAGCTTTTTTAATCTACGTTTCTTTGTGATGGGCCTTTTGGGAATTGAAGGCTTATCCTACTCCACTAGAGAGAATAGAGATTTGCTCACATCTAGTTAGCTTAGGAAATACCAGAGGCCAGGCATGGATGGTGCCACTACCTGTCATGGGCATAAGAGGAGAAGACTGGGAGGAGGGCTTGGGGCTCTGAGACAAGGACAGATGTGACTGCTGAGGCCCTCCCCTTCCTGCATAACAACAGCAAGGCTGACAGTGGTCCCGACCTAAGAGTGCAGGGTCCAGGTGCAGGGAGACCAGGTGAGACTCATGTGAGCAGGGCTGAGATATCTGTTCTCTGCCTTCCCTGCCTGCTACAGATTGTTCAGAAGGAGGCAGAGCGCGCTGAACGGGCCAAGGAGCGGGAGAAGCGGCGAAAGGAGCAAGAAGAAGAAGAGCAGAAGGAGCGGGAGAAGGAGGCGGAGCGGGAACGGACCCGACAGCTGGAGCGGGAGAAGCGGCGAGAGCACAGCCGGGAGAGGGACAGGGAGAGAGAGAGGGACAGGGAGCGGGACAGGGGAGATCGAGATCGGGAGAGGGACAGAGACCGTGAACGAGGCAGGGAGAGGGACCGCAGAGACACCAAGCGCCACAGCAGGAGCCGGAGTCGGAGCACGCCTGTGCGGGACCGGGGTGGGCGCCGCTAGCCGGGAGAACACTAGGGAGAGCTGCAGGCATCGGCCACCCTGCCCCAGGGGGGTTCAAGGCCACAGAGGGATAGGTACAATCTCCACCACCCTGGAACCAGGGGGTCTTTCACACCATTTGCCCAGTGCTGAAGTCTGGCTGCCACCTGTCCCCACATACCAAATGGAGCAGTGGGCATCTTCCCACCCTACCCCCGTAATCTATCTCTTGGGACTTAGCCCTCTCCTCCCTCTCATTTCCCATTAAGTCTGTGAGAGGGAGGAGCTATGTTAGGGAGGGAGGTGGTTGGCCCAGAGCTGGGGAACAGCCAGGAGCCCCAAACCTCTCTCGTTTTTCCTCCATCCTGTTCACCACCTCCTTTGGTACTTGCACCCCCCCTTTTGGGAACAGCCGGGGCCAGGACTGGGTCACCTATGAGCTGAATCAGCATCTCCTCCTGAGTCCCAGGGCCCCTGCAGTTCCCAGTCTCTTTGGTCCTGCAGCCCATGCCTCCTGCCCACCGGTTCCACTTTATATCCACCTTTTCCTTTTGTTCAATTTTTATTTTTATTTTTTTTATTATTAAATGATGTGGTCTATGGAAAATAATAAAAATCTGACTTAGTTTTAACTAGTGTGATTGAGTGGCTTTCCTTGGGCAGGGCCTGGGTTGAGAGCCATGTTGAAGAGGAGGCTGCAGCATGCAGTGCAGCCAGCATTGCTTGCATTCCATACACTTAGGCTGCTGCTTCCCGGAGCAGGGACTTCCCACCCTCCCTCCATCCCTGCCTCGGCTCTGGCCACACACAGCTGCGGATCTTCCTCACTGGAGGGCCGAGGGAAAGGCCCTGGGAAGAGGGGTGTCCCGGTGCTGTGCTAGAGGCATTTGGTCACCTGCTCACCACCTTCAAGGTGCCGCCCATAACCGTCACCAGGGGGCGGCAGCTGCTCGCTCAGTAGGCTCCTGTAAATGAGCTTCCCAAAAAGGCTCCGTGCCCTCCCGCCGACGTCGCCTCGGTCCCTGACCTGTTTGTTCCCAGGGCCCAGCCCACGGACTCCCTGGACCTTTCTGCTGTGCTGAAGGCCCCCAGCCGGCCCGCTACCCTTCCCTGCACAGGTTTCCAAAATGCCGCCGCCTCACGGCCGGGGTCCACAGCAGCCTCCAAGGCTGGTCCGGGGGCGGCGAGCCGGGCCTCCGCAGTGGGCTCCAGATTCCCCTGCTCACCGTGCGCTCGCCCTTCGCCCGGCCGCGTGGGGCGTGCGGGCCGCTTCGCGCTGGCGGGTGCGCCTTCTCCGCTAGCTCTTCGGAAACGGCCTGGCGCCTTGACCTGGAAGCCCTCCCGCCCGAGTGCCCCTCCAGGCGCTGCGGGCCCGGCCTGGGAGGGGCACCGCATCTGTATGCGCCCGGCAGCGCCGAGGGGGCGGGCAGCAGGCACCGCCCCCGCCCCCCGCTGCGCGGCCCGGGCTGGCCGGGGAGGGTCGGAGGCTGGGCTCTCCCGCGCGGCGCGGAGGCGCCTCGCTCCTCCGCAGGCGGAGCCTCCTTCCCCCGCCCCCTCCGTCTCGCTCCCTTGTTCTAGCCGGGGCTGCTCAGACCTGCAGCGGAGCCGCGGCGCCCGCTCTGATCGGCTCGGGGCTGCGCCCCCGGGACCCGGCGACGGGGGCGGGCGGGGGCGCTCCCCACCGGGCTGGGCCCCTTGGCACTGCCAGGTAAGGGCGCCTGCCCTGGAGCCCGCGGTTGGGAATCCTCGGAGGGGCAGCAGGGGGCCCGCAGCCTGCGGGTGTCTTCAGAGCGGTGAGCGGTGCGCTCCGCGGCTGGGAGCCCACTGCCGGCTCCGTTCTCCCGCTCTCTACCGCTTTCCCTTCTTCCCTCGCACCTCTCTCCCTCTTTTTCCCCATCTTCCTCTCCCTCGATTTCTCTTCATCCTGCCTTCTCTCTGCCTGTTTGTCTTTTCTGCCCCTTCCCTGGCTCCCCAGCCCTTCTCTCTCCCTCTTGCCCTGTCTTGCTCCATCTCCTCTTCCTCTTTGCCTTTTTCTTCCTCCACCTTTCTCTCCTCTCCTGTCTTTTCTTTTTCCCGCTTTCCTTTCCTTCCCCGTTCCTTCCCTCTGCTCTCCTCTTCCCTTCCCTTCCCGCTATCCTGTTTCCCAGTCCTCTATCGCCTTCCTTCTCTTCGTCCCGCCTCCCTCTCTGGCCCCCGGCTTCCCTCTTCCCTCGGGAAGGAAAGGACTGTCAGGTGTATGTCTGCTCTAGGGGAGGAGGGGCGCAGCCACAGCCACCTGAGGGGTCCCCCTTGGAGGAGAGGGAGGAGACAGTGGTGGGAAGGGTCCTCTAGCTTCCTTCCCACAGCCCCTCCTGGCTGCCCCTTCTCCCAGAATGAAGTTCCGCACCGGGGCGGCCTGGTCTGACCCCGGCAGCTAAATCTGCCCCTTCCTGCTCATCACACGTACTGAAAGCCCCTCTGTCCCCTCTTCTGCCCATTCTCAAGCCTGGTACCCGTGACTCCTCTCTGCCTTTCAGGCACCCAGGCTACATCCTTTGATCTCTTTCCTCCTGTCTCTTGCTGCCATTCTGTCTCTGTCTCTGACAGTCCCTGAGTCTTGGTCTCACCCTTAATCACGCTGTGTCTCTAGCCTCTGGGTCTGCCTCTGCTCCCCTTCCCCAGTCTTCGGCCTCTACCACCCCTCTTCTTTCAGCTCTGGCCCCCCCACTCTGCCTCGGGAGCCCAGTCCCCCTTCAAGGACTTCAGCTAGCTGTGTGCCGGGGGCAGGTTCTGGAGAGGCGGAGTTCCTGTGGAGGACGGACTTTCACAGGCTCTCAACCCTGTCTGAGGCTGCCCTCCTTGTCATCTCAGCCTGACCTAGGCGCCCTGAGACCACACTTCCATGAATCCCAATCCCTGGATTTTAAGCCTTTTCCCTGGTAGCCCCCATCTCCTCCAGCTCCAAGCTGCATGCCCACCCTGGGAGCACAGGGGCCAGTTTGGGGTTCCAAGCCCTCCCAGCATCCCCTCTCCTATTTTCTTCCCAAGCTTCTCTACTCAGAGTTGCGTGGCCGGAGATTTATCAGCTTGGAGGGCTGGAGGTGAATACGGGCAGAGCCTGGGTGGAGGGAAAGATCAGACTGCTTGCTCTCTGTCTTAGTCTGGGTTCTGGGCAGTGGGGCGTCTGGTTCCTTGGAGGTGTGATCTTCCGCATCTAACTTTGGGGAGGGGAGGTTTAAGGGTTTCCTTAACCGTAAACAGCTGCCCATCCTGCAGGTGTGGATCCATGGGGCAGCCCCAAAGCATCTGCCCCTCTGCCCCAGCCAGCTCATGCCTCAGCACCCGGGCACAGTGAACAGAGCCCTGGCTGAGCCCAAACATGTGCGGCCTGGTGAGGCTCCTGCTGGCCTGGCTGGGTGGCTGGAGCTGCATGGGGCGCCTGGCAGCCCCAGCCCGGGCTTGGGCAGGGTCCCGGGGGGCCCCAGGACCAGCACTGCTTCGGACCCGACGGAGCTGGGTGTGGAACCAGTTCTTTGTCATTGAGGAATATGCCGGACCAGAGCCTGTCCTTATTGGCAAGGTAAGGATCAACCCCTCCCATGGCTACCCTGACCCTCAAGGCCCTGCCCTGCAACTTCATCACTTCTGCAATGACCTTGGTCCCTCAGGACACCCAACACTCCACCCAATCCTAGATTTAGACTCTAACGTTCTGTCCCTATGCTTGGAACCCGCTGCCATGTTTCCCCGATCCCTACAGCTGCACTCAGATGTGGACAGGGGTGAGGGCCGCACCAAGTACCTGCTGACCGGAGAGGGGGCAGGCACTGTATTTGTGATTGACGAGGCCACAGGCAATATCCATGTCACCAAGAGCCTGGACCGGGAGGAGAAGGCACAGTACGTTCTCCTGGCCCAAGCTGTGGACCGAGCCTCCAACCGACCCCTGGAGCCCCCATCGGAGTTCATTATCAAGGTGCAAGACATCAACGACAATCCACCCATCTTTCCCCTTGGGCCCTACCACGCCACAGTGCCCGAGATGTCCAATGTCGGTGAGTACCCCAGGTCTGGACATCCCGGATCCCATCTCCTAGAGTGCCCTCACCTCTCCTTCCCCCACTGCTTTCTGCCCCAGAACCCACCTCCTGCAAGTCAGCCCCGCTCATGTCTAGGTCCCGCCCATCTACCCTTCTTCCCCACTTGGCTCTGCCCGGCTGAGCGGGGTGCCGGGGTCCCCCACAGGGACATCAGTGATCCAGGTGACTGCTCACGATGCCGATGACCCCAGCTACGGGAACAGCGCCAAGCTGGTGTACACTGTGCTGGATGGACTGCCTTTCTTCTCTGTGGACCCCCAGACTGGTGAGGATAGAGCTTGGGAGGCGGGTAGGGCGGCCGTGGGGACAGGCACCCCCTGACTCATCGTCTCTCCCCCTAGGAGTGGTGCGGACCGCCATCCCCAACATGGACCGCGAGACACAGGAGGAGTTCTTGGTGGTGATTCAGGCCAAGGACATGGGCGGCCACATGGGGGGGCTGTCGGGCAGCACTACGGTGACGGTCACCCTCAGCGATGTCAACGACAACCCCCCCAAGTTCCCTCAGAGTAAGGGACAAGTGGCCCGCCTGAGCCGCCCTTTGACCACCCCCAGCCCTACAGCCTCGGGAGAAGCCTCCCCCACCCCTCCCCCAGCCAGGCCTGGGAGAAGGACGTGCTGGGGGAGGAAGGAGGGCCGGGGACCTCTCTCAGAACGTCTCCCTCCATCCACCCCAAGGCCTGTACCAGTTCTCCGTGGTGGAGACCGCTGGGCCGGGCACCCTGGTGGGCCGGCTGCGGGCCCAGGATCCAGACCTAGGGGACAACGCCCTCATGGCATACAGCATCCTGGATGGGGAGGGGTCCGAGGCCTTCAGCATCAGCACAGACCCCCGGGGTCGAGACGGCCTCCTCACTGTCCGCAAGGTTAGCCTCCCATCTGCTAGCGCTGCGGACCCACTCACACCTGCCTCCTGCCCCACGGGACATGCTTCTAACTGGGCTAGAACAGGCTCGGTCGGGATCCCTGTGTTGGAGCTTAGAGATTACGGTCATCTCCTCATCTTTCAGATGAGGGCCTAAGGCCCAGAACGGGGGAGTGACTGGCTCAGGACTTTGCAGAGAGCAAGTCTGTCATGGAACTGGGGGCAGACCTAGAGTTCTGACCGAGTAACCGGCACCCCACCCCACCCCGACCACCGAGGCCGCTGCCCCTCTGGTGCCCACCTCCCGGCTTGCCCCCTGCCTCAGTCACTCCGTCTCCCTCACCACAGCCCCTAGACTTCGAGACCCGTCGCTCCTACTCCTTCCGTGTGGAGGCAACCAACACGCTCATCGACCCGGCCTACCTGCGACGAGGGCCCTTCAAGGACGTGGCCTCAGTGCGCGTGGCTGTGCAGGACGCCCCAGAACCACCCGCTTTCACCCAGGCTGCCTACCGCCTGGCAGTCCCCGAGAACAAGTCTCCCGGGACCCTGGTGGGCCAGGTGTCAGCCGCTGACCTGGACTCCCGGGCCAGCCCAATCAGGTGAGCTGGGGTGCAGGCGGGCTCAGGGCCAGGGCCCAGCAGCAGGCTATTCCCGCCCGAGGATGTGCCCTCTTTACTGCAAATCACGCTCACCTCCTGACAGAAGTCTCCCTCGATGCAGGCCTGGGGCCAGGGCAGGGCTGGCGGACCTTGCTAACCCCTCCCACACTCTCCACCCATCCCTCTGGGTGGATGATAGTAGCGCCTCCCAGTGGCAGCGCGAGCGGATGGAATCTCATCTGATGAGTGCGATGGATCAATTGATGGCCATGGCTATGGATCACTCGCTCAGCGCTTCACATTTTACCCACTTGACAACATTTCCTTCTCCGAACAACCTGTGAGAGTCGGATAGTAGATAAGGGTAGTAACCGTATCAGCTCCAGTTGCTTTAGAGCTGCGGTCCCCGACCTTCTTGGCAGCAGGGACCGGTTTTGTGCGAGATAATTTTTCCACGGACGGAGGGGGCTGGGGGGGCGTTGGGAATGGTTCAGGAGGTAACGCGAGCGACGGGGAGCGGCAGATGAAGCTTCGCTCGCTTGCCCTCTGCTCTCCTGCTGTGCGGCTCACTTCCTAACAGGCCACGGACCAGTACTGGTCTGCAGCCCGGGGTTTAGGGACCCCTGCTTTAGAGGCCTGGCCCTGAGAGGTTGAGTAATTTGCCCAAGGTCGCACAGTCAGTTAAGTAGCAGTGCTGGGATTCAAATCCGGACTTGCCGGCCCCAAGAAGACCCACTCTTTCCACCGCCCCAGCCAGCACCCCTGTCATAGCACTGAGGGAGTCATTCCCATTTTGTAGTTGAGGAAACAGGTTAAAAGATTTGCCCAAGGTCACACAGCTGGCCTGAGACAGAGCAGGGCTAGAACTTGTGTCCCTGGTCCCCAGAACAGAGCCCCAGAAGTCGGAAAGACAGGCAGTGTTTACCCGACGTCACCTCTCTCTCCCTGCACGCCCATGAAACCCAGTCCCCGGCATGTTAGGACAGGTGTTTAATGCTGATGACTCCCCGGGGATATTTGTCTTTTGAGGGGACCCTAACGTGAACTGTGGCTCTGGGTGCGCGTCTCTGGCCAGCTCAGGCCCTCTGCCCAGCTGAGCCACGAGGCCCGGCAAGGTGCACAGAAGGAGGGAGGGGTAGCTGCAAGCTCTGGCCCTGCCGCAGATCAGCCCCCAGCCCCGCTCCATCTCCCCAGATACTCCATCCTCCCCCACTCGGACCCGGAGCGCTGTTTCTCCATCGAGCCTGAAGACGGTACCATCCGCACGGCAGTGCCCCTGGACCGCGAGGCTCGTGTCTGGCATAACCTCACAGTGCTGGCCACAGAAGTCGGTGAGGAGTCCTGGGCCCCCGGGAGACCCGGGAGGAGGCAGCAGCCTCCCAGCAGAGGGGCCATCCCTGGGGACGTATGGGGGTGGGGGAGGGCGGCTAGTGCCATCACACTCTCACCCAGCGTACAGCCACTGGGTCCCCAGCCTGCATCATCACCACCAGGCAGGCCTTCTGGTCTCCTGGCTGGGCTGGGCACAGTGGGTCTGCCTGAGCATTTCCCCTCACCTTCAGTTGGCTCCCATACCTGACTTTCCCCCACCCGGAAATAAACCTAACCTTGAATAGCTTCCTGCACCCTGGGAGACCCTGCCTGACCCACTCTCTGCTTCAGGCTGAAGGGGCGTCAGGGAGGGGCTGGGCCCCTCCTCTGGGAGCTGACCGGGGCCGGGGTGGGGAGGTGGTGCCGGGAGCCCCTCTCTGGGAAGCCCTGCCGGGAGCCCTCAGGGTAGGGAGAGGGACCAGCTCCATGCACTGCCCATGTCAGTCACCGGTCACCAGTAGTGTGGTTCAGCCTTAGACCTCCCTCCCTTCTGTGAACCTCTCCTCACCACGCCTGTTCATGCCTCAGGGTCTCCTACGTTTGCCGTCTGTGTCCTGTTTAGGGGAGTTGTCACCGTGTGCATACGTACTTGTACACGTCAGTGAAGAGCTATGTGTGTGTGTACATGTGGGTGTGTACTTACATGTGTATGATTCCATACGTGTGGAAAATACATATACATACATACCCATATGTTTGTGAGTCTACGTCTATAGCTGCATATATGTGCACGTAGTTGAGTGTATACAATTGTATTTATATTATTTGTGCATATGTGTAATTGGATGGGTATAGTGATAGATACAAGTAGCTGTTTGTATATATTGTTTTGTGCGTGTGTTTGTGGACAGATAGTAATAATTTACTATTTATTGTGTATCGGACACTGTTCTGAGTACCAAATATGGATTAATTCATTTAATCATCACCACAACTTTATGAAGAAGGTATGATTTTTGTCCCCCAATTTGAAGGGAGGAAACCCGGGCAAAGAGAAGTTAAGTTACTTCCCAAGGTCACACAGACATTAAGTGGTGGGGCCTCAGTCCCAGTCAGGCTGCAGAATCTCAGCTGTTATCTCCTCTGCCATACTGCCTCTCATATGTGTCGAATTGTATGTAGATAGGTTTATGTTTTTGACCATGCAGCTGTGTGGCAGTGCATGCATGTCTGTCCATATGAACATCCCTGAGTGTATTTGTGGTATATGTAGTGTGTTTGTGGCTGCCTATACGTAGCCCTGTGTGTGTGTGTGTGTGTGTGTGTGTGTGTGTGTGTGTGTGTGTATCCCCCTCAGTGTCTTCTCATCTCCTGCCAAATCCTGCTCCCCACCCCTAGAAGTCCCAGTATTGACCAGCAGGCCCTGGGCCTTAACTGCAGCGAAGGAATGGACCCCAGCCCCGTCCCATCTCAGGGTATCCCAGACCCTTTAGCCAGGCAGTCTGCTCCTCTGCCCAGGCTGTCAGCTCAGCACCTTCCCAAGAGCCAGCCAGCTCTCCCTCAACTCGGGGAAAAGACTAAAGGAACCGAGAGGTTTAGCCTAGAGGAGGTGAACACTGGGGCAGGCAGGGATGCACAATTTCCATTTTCTCTTGGATGCCACTGGCAGCGAGGAGCAAGGCAGGGTAATGGTGGGAGCCACCCAATGATGAGGGGGCCTGTGTCTGGCTATGGTACCCAGGCTGGCCTGGCTCTGCCCCTGTGTATCACGTGGCTCCTCCCTTCCCAAGGTCAACTCTAAGTGATACTCATTGCTACACCACAGCCTCCCAGACCTCTGATTGGGGGTGTGTGTGTGTGTGTGTGTGTGTGTGTGTGTGTGTGTGTGTGTGTGTGTGTGTGTCCGTCCACCGGTTTTGTGCATGAAAATGCATTCTCTGCATCCTGGGGGTCGTGATACTACATTCACGGTATATATCGAACATTCACTTCATGTGTGTTGCGTTTGCTTTAAAACACTGAGTGTACGTCAAATGGATGGTATGAATGTGTTTGTATCTTTTATGGCTACTGTCTGTGTGCATCCGGTATGCATCCTCTGTCTACCTTTCCTTTATGGCACGTGTACCCTGCATGTCGGTTATTGTATATGTATGTTATGGGTGCTACACTCCTGCTGAGTGTATATGATATATGTATTGCACGTATCTTGGGTACCACATGGCTGTTGTATGCACTTGTTCCATTCATTTCACAACATTGTTTGCTACTTGCATATTGCATGCATTATCTCACGTGTCCCACGTGCATGCTATGTGCTACGTGTGGCCTCCATGCCCACCCACCCCGTGTGTTGTGTGTAACTGTGATGTGTGTGCTTGCATGGGGTGTATGTGTTTGTGTTCTGGCTTCAGACAGCTCCGCACAGGCCTCCCGGGTGCAAGTGGCCATCCAGACCCTGGATGAGAATGACAATGCTCCCCAGCTGGCTGAGCCCTACGACACCTTTGTGTGTGAATCTGCAGCCCCCGGCCAGGTGAGCCGCTGAGGCAGAGGGGTTGGGAACTCAAGACCTCTCCAGCTGCCCACTCCATACAAGGCTTCTTTTCTTCCTCCCAGCTGATTCAGGTCATCAGGGCCCTGGACAGAGATGAAGTTGGCAACAATAGCCGTATCTCCCTTCAAGGTCCCCTGGACCCTGATGCCAACTTCACTGTACGGGACAACCGAGGTGGGTAGCCTCCTACAACTGTGCCCATGCCTGCTTCCCTCCTCTCCTCTACCACCCTCGGCCCTGCCCGCCTACCTGGGCCCTCCACCCAACAGAAGGTGGATGTGGTTTGGGGAGTTCCCTGGTGGCCTAGTGGTTAGGATTCTGGGCTTTCACTGCCGTGGCCTGGGTTCAATCCCTGGTTGGGGAACTGAGATCCTGCAAGCCGCGCGCGCAGTGGGGCAAAAAAAAAAAAAAACAACACAGGGTGGATGTGGTTTTGCTCTTTGCAAACCTTCCCCACAGAAAGCTGTCTCCGTGGGCTGCACCGACCTTACTGGGAAGGTGTCCCAGGAGGTGACCCAACACCTTCCTCTCCCACAGATGGCTCTGCCAGCCTGCTGCTGCCCTCTCGCCCCGCTCCGCCCCGCCAGGCACCCTACCTGGTCCCCATAGAACTGTGGGACTGGGGGCAGCCAGCACTGAGCAGCACTGCCACAGTAACTGTCAGCGTGTGCCGCTGCCGGCCTGATGGCTCCGTGGCCTCCTGCCGGCCCGAGGCTCAGCTCTCACCTGCTGGGCTCAGCACCGGGGCCCTGCTCGCCATCATCACCTGTGTGGGCACCCTGCTCGGTGAGTCAGGCCACAGTGGGACATAAATGTGGGGTCCAGGCCTGCAGGGTGCGTGGAGAGGAACGAGGACGCTGGACATAGGGAAATCCATCCTAGGTCTTGAAGGAACCCTCATGCCTGGATTTTCCCACTGCCTCATGCATCCAAGACCAAAGCTCTGGCCTGTCAATCTCATGACAGTCATGAGCTATAAAATCTGTTTATTGAGCCCTGACTCTGGGCCCCGTGTGGCGTTGGGCACAGCACTTGGTATTTCATCCTTTCGACAACGCTGAGGGGTAAATATGTTTTCCCTCTTTTCCACACAAGCGATCTAAGGGCAAAAGAGGTTCAGAGAAGTTAAGCAACTTTCCATGGTCACACAGCGGGTAAAGGGTTGAAGTCAGTATTCAAACGAGCTCTGCCAGATGTCAAACCCAGGGCTTGCCACCCCTAGGCCGTTCTGATTGGAACCAGGCTGCCCCATGCCTGGCCCTGCTGGCTCAGCGGCCTGTGTGCGCCTCTCCCCCAGCCCTGGTGGTGCTCTTCGTGGCCCTGCGACGCCAGAAGCAGGAAGCCCTGATGGTGCTGGAGGAGGAGGACGTGCGTGAGAACATCATCACCTACGACGACGAGGGCGGCGGCGAGGAGGACACGGAGGCCTTCGACATCAGCGCCCTGCAAAACCCCGACGGGGCCGCCCCCGGCCCGCCCGCGCGCCGAGATGTGCTGCCCTGGGCCAGGGCGCCGCGCCAGCCCCGGCCCCCCGGCCCCGCCGACGTGGCGCAGCTGCTGGCGCTGCGGCTACGCGGGGCAGACGACGACCCCAGCGTCCCACCCTACGACTCGGTGCAGGTGTATGGCTACGAGGGCCGGGGCTCCTCCTGCGGCTCCCTCAGCTCCCTGGGCTCCGGCAGCGAGATCGGCGGTGCCCCGGGCCCCACTGAGCCGCTGGACGACTGGGGGCCGCTCTTTCACACCCTGGCCGAGCTCTACGGGGCCAAGGAGCCCCCGGCCCCCTGAGAGCCGGCCTGGCCCTGCCAGCCGCGGCGCGGTGGCCGCACAGGCCCTCTGAGTGAGCCCCCGGGGTCCAGGCAGGCGGCAGCAGCCCAGGGGTCCCCAGGCCTCCCCGATCCCCGTGTTCCTCCTCCCCACTTCCCCAGGGCAACCTCCTCCTTACCTCCCTCGTTCTGAGTCGTCTGTTCGTCTCTCTCCAGGGATCTCTGTCTCTGTCTCTGACACTCGCCCTGTCTGGGTCTGCGTTGTGCGGCTCAGACTCTGAATCTCTCCGTTCTCTCACTGTGATTTCACTTTCTTGTGGCTCTGTTTTGGTCTCCCCCATTCTAAATCTGTCTGTCACTCACGGCTCTGTCTGTCTCCCGTGCCCGCAGACATGCTCTCTGTCTGTCTCCTTCCCACATCTGCCCGCATTCTCTGTGGGTCCCTGTGACTGGCTTTTTGGTTTCTTCCGTTGTCCATCCCAGAAACAAGAGAAACTTCCAGCCACTGCTGCCCACCCTCCTGCAGGGGATGTTCTGCCCCAGGTCAGTGTCCCTAGACTATGTGGAACACAGGGGTGGCCCAAAGCCCTCCCTCACGCCCCACCTCTCACTCGGGCTCTCCTGTCATTGCAGACCTGCCCGCATGGTTCCATCCATCACTCATGGCCTCATCCTGGCTCCATTGGCCTCCAGCAGAGAGAGGGAGCCAGCCCACCTCCCGGGGCAAGAGCTCCAGCCCCCGACGTGGACGTGGCCGCCTCCCTGGCGCTGTCAGCCGGCCCTGGGCATCCTAGCCCTGGGCATTGTCTTGTGTGCTTCCCAGGCCCCAGGGGGAGGGATGGGAAGGAAAGAGGGAGGCAGCTGGGGAAGGGGAAGAGGGAGGAAGGGGAGGGGCCTCCATCTCTAATTTCATAATAAACAAACACTTTATTTTGTAAAGGTGCAGTCCTGCTTTCCTTTCTGCACTCAGGTGTCTGTAAGAGTTTCACTGTGCCAAAGGGCTGGAGGAGAGGCCTAAGCCCACCCCCTCGGCTCCTTCTCCTTTCTCCTTTGGGGGACAGTCGCTTCAAGTCCCTTTCATAGAGGAGGCTTTGGGTTGACACCATTCAGGGACGAAGGAGATAATGACATGTACCTCTACCCCCACGACCTCTGGGTTCTCTGTTGGTCTCAAACTGTCCAAGGAAATTAAGATGTGGAGATCGGCCAGAGGGGAAAGTGGGAAGGAGAAAAGGGGAGCTATAAAAGACTAAGAAGAGAGGAAGAGGAGCTCTAGACTAGGAATAAGTATGGGTGGGGAACAGCAGAGGGGGGGCAAGCCAGTGCCTCCTGGGGCCTGTGGTCCCAGTTGGAGAAAGGGTGGGCCAGGGCGAGGTGGCACAGTCACAGTGGATCTGGGGCCTGCTGCCCCACCTTTTATTCTTCCCAGTCTCTGGTCTTACTCTTTGTGGGCACAAAGAGGAGGGAGAGGGACCAGGGAGGCGGGCCGTTCGAAGGCTGAATCAAAGTCATCTGGGGGGGGGGGGGCTTCGCTGGTGGCGCAGTCATGCCGCGGAGCGGCTGGGCCCGTGAGCCAAGGCCGCTGAGCCTGCGCGTCCCGTCCGGAGCCTGTGCTCCGCAACGGGAGAGACCACAAAGGTGAGAGGCCCGCGTACCGCAAAAAAAAAAAAAAAAAAGTCAACTGCGGCGGGAGCCCAGCCGGTGGCCAGCATCTCTTGACCCGGCAACCAGAATTAGCACCCACGCCTTGTAACTCCAGGCAGGGCTCCTGGGGAGTCAAGTAGATGGGTCAGGATAGGTCCTTGTGACCTTGCCCTCCAAGTGCGGAGTGCTGATAATCAGGGACAGCTGCTCTAATGGGAAGATGGCTTCTTGTACCTTCTACACCGTTTGGTTAGGGCAACCAGGCGGTGGGAGGTCAAGGACCCTGCTCCGATGCTGGCATTGTCATTGACTCTGCTGAAGGCTGGAACCGGGCCCCTGCCTGCCCGAAGGCCTGTGTGTTAGCAGACTGTCTGCCCCTGAGGGAGACGATTAGGAGGCAGCAGTCCAAGAAGGGTGCCAGAAGAACAAGTCTTCCTGTTCAGAGCTAGATCCACCCCTTTGGCCTCCCCTGATGTCTGCATCAAGCCTTCAGGAGTAAGTGGAGAGAAGGAGGGACTGACTCGTGGGCCGCCCCTGGGTGGTGGTGGGGGTGCATGGAAGTGGGATGCAGGCCTTTGCCTGCTCTCCCGGCCCTCCTTAACACCCTCCTGAGGTCCTCCCCAACTCATTAAGCTTCAAGGAAAACAACAACGTAGGGAAACAGGCTTTTCAGCTAGACCCTCAGGCTTATCTCTGGTCTTAAATACCTCACCATTGGAAACACAGAATCTGTCAAAGGGAGTGAAGTAGGGCAGAACCATGGAAGGAAAAGAGGAGAGAGAGAAGGGGAGAGGTGATGGGAGGAGATGCAAGAAGAGTGGGGCTCCCCCGCTGTTATGCCCTCCCTATCTGGGTTTAATCCTCCTTCCCTGACTAATGGGAAGAGGAGGGGCACAGAACGTTCCAGGGGGTGAGCCGCATGTGGTTCCCAGGGAGCCTCGGGCTGGGCTCAAGTGGCAACCCCAAGCTAGCCCGCCCCTCCCTCCCTGCCTTTTCTCACCCCTGGGGCTTCAGGACAGGGGTGGGAAGATGCAGAAGTATAGAACAAGTGGAGTGAGCCCTGCCCCACCCCACTCTGGAATTCTTTTCCCCAAAAGAAGTGATAAGGCCCGTCTTTCTCCCTGATAACTTCCAGCCTGTTTCCTGTCTCTGCACATAGGAACTGCACGTGCATCGCCTATCCTGGATCACTCACATACAACAGGTCACAGACCCACCCTCACCTCTGCATGTGGAGGTGCCCCTTTTTATGTCTGAGTCAATCAAACACTTGAACCCTGGACAAAACCTGCCCTTCCTCCTGTGTTCCTCCAGGACCAAGCTGGCCTAGGGGTCCCTGACCTCTAGTGATCATTCCCAGTGTCCTGCACCTCCTCCCCTGAGGCTGAGGAGTGGGTGAGGAATGAAGAATTTCTATGGAGGCCACCAGCCAGATGCCCAGATCCTGGCTCGAAGCCTAGTCCTCCTGTACTGGGCGCCTTTCTGCGGCCCCCCTCCCCCTGACCATTTCCTCGCCTCTCCCCTACTGCTTTCCCTCCTGGGACTCCCTCAGCTTTCTTCCCTCCTCTCCCATCATCCACTGAAAGCCAGAGCCTGCTGGGGCTCCTCTGTCTGGCCAGCTCCTGCCTGGAGGAATTCTTAGCCTGAGGTGCAGGCTTGGGGCTCACGACTGTGCTGGAGGCTGGGAGGAGGGGCGTCCAGGAGGGAGGAAAGGTACTGTTCATCTTGGGACTGGAAGCTGGAGGAGTGGGATAGAGGAAGAAGGTTCAGGAACCTTCAGGTGCCACCTCCTAGGCTGACCGTGCTTTCCTCCCTCACTTGGCCTGGGGAGGGGAGGGGGGTGGGGCATCCCTCCTGGAGCTGTCAGCCTGCGTGGCCAAGTCAGGGCTTACAAGGGACCAGCAAGGGGACGGGGTGGGGTGGGGGGGAAGGATGTGCTAACCCAGCAGTTCCCACTAGCACAGCCACTTCTCTCTTTTCTTCATGCCCAGAGGGAGCTACTGGAAAGAGAGGCTGGAGAGAAGGCAAAGGGACAGCGGGAGGAGGAGAAGTCGGGCAACGGCCATGACATGCCTGGAAGCCAGAGTGCAAGGGAGGGGGGAGGTGCCTGGGGCGATGGCTCGGGCCCTGACAAGCGGGGGTAGAGGGGGCTCAGGGGGGGCTGCTTCCTGGGCTCAGCCCTCCAGGCCCTCGGGCTCCTCTGGGTTCCTCCTTCCCTGGCCACCAGGCAGGGGCACGGCCCAGCTGCTCTCTTCCCATCACTCCCCAGAGCCCCTGGGAGAGATACTGAGCTGAAGAAGCACAGCCCTGGAGCGGAAGGCCTGGATCCCAGCATCATCTCTGCACTGACTGTGTGACCTCGGGCAACTCACAGAACCCTCTGAACCTGTTTCCTCTTCTATCAAGTGAGGATCACTTTTACCTCAAAGAGTTATCATGAAAACTGCGTTCAGTAAAGGAGTTTGCATCAGTCACTAGGGTCAAGTCGGGGAGGGGGGCAGAGAAGAAAAGCAGATGTGGGAAGCCCATCACCACCCCCAGGTGTGCATGCTGCACTGTCCCTGTCCCTTCCAGCCTGGGCCCTCTGGGCTACTATCCCCACCTCTTTCTCCTCCAGCCATCTCCACTCCCCAAGGTGAGAAAGTGGCAAAGACTCTGAAGCTGAGCTAAGGACTAAAACACGAGAGGAAGAGAGACTGGGGATAGGAGGGGGAAAAAGCAGAAAAGGAGGATGGCAAGAAAAGAGGGTCTAGCACCTAGCACAGCATCTGGCGTGCAGCCGGTGCGCAATAAGTACTTGCTGAAAGAGGACTCGGTGCTGAGAAGGAGGCTGGATCAATCTATTGGGCGCCAACAGGAACATGTCGGAGAGAGCCGTCAATGACTCCAGGAGGAGAAAGGGATGGAGGCTTGGAACAAATGAAGCCGGCAACCCACAAGAGCAGGAGCCAGATGCCGTGAGTCAGTCCCCCGTGCGGCCCCATCTGCCACCCACTCCTGGGCTGGGCGCCCCAGGTACTGCTGCTCACAGCGTCTCTGCGGGCGTCCTCGAGTCCCCCGGGGCTGGCGCCACAGAAGGTTCTCCTCCTTCACCGGCTCTGTCCGGGGTGGCCTCCTCCTCCCGTTCCTGCTCTGGCCCCGGCCCTGGGAGCTTCCGCAGTTCCGAGTACAGCACCCAGGCATCGCTGCGGGACACATATTCCCAGCCACTCTTCCGCACGTGGAAGAGGTCCACGGAGCCCCCCGAGTAGGCATCACGGTGGGTGGCGTGGGCCACAGCACGGCGGGCCAGGGCATAGGCTTCCTGGGTGCTCATGTCATAGTGGTAGCCGCCATCTAGCACACCATAGGCATAGGGAGATCCAGAGCCCACCGAGAAGATGTCCCCCTGCAGGCAGGTGCCGTCGCTGTAGACGTAGAAGAGGGCAGGGCCGGAACGGTCCCAGCCGCACAGGGCAGTGGCCACGCACAGATCCAGCCCCCGATAGCGCGACATCATGACGGATAAGAGTCTGGCGGCGCCGGCCACACTGGGCAGCTGACCCTCCCTCAGTGCCCGCAGCCGCAGCTCCCGCCGTAGCACCCGGTACCATGTGACGCAGTCGGCCGAGGTGCCAGAGGTGGTGCCCAGGAGGTGCTGATGCACGGGGATGACCTTGCGTGAGGCTGGACAGGCCACGTAGTCGCCACAGGAGGACCGCGTGTCAGCCGCAGCGATGACTCCATGACGGAAGCGGAAAGCCAGGGTGGTGGTACCATGGGCCAGCCTGGGGCCATGGATCTGCAGGAAGGTTTGAGGGTCCCAGCCCTGGGGCACAGCCCAGCCACCAGCCTGAGGCAGGTGAGGTGAGGCTTCTTGGGTGTCGGGGGCCTGCCACTTGCACACATCCTGCAGAGCCATCCCTGGGGTCCAACGAAGGTTGGAAGGAGCGAGGCAGGGTTTTGTGAGCTGGGTCAGGCGGAGGAAGAGAGAGGGCAAGGAGGAGCTGGGCTGCAGCCAGAACCAGCTGGGAAGGCGTGTGATCTGTGGCTTCCCTTCTCCCCAACCCCAAGCCAGGCTTTGGGAGTGGCTGACAGAGCAGCACCCTCTCCCTCAGAGGACTGCCGAGGGGAGACAGAACGAGGCCAGCAGAGTCTCCAGCGCTGGGGAGACGCTGCCCATGACACACCCGAGCGTCATCCAAGGAGTCTCCTGTCTGTCATCCTCCAAGCACCTGGAGTTGGGTGGTGGCTGGGTAAGTGAAAAGGAAAAGGGGCACCGTGGAAGGAGCAGAGCTGGGTTCCTCTGGGTTTTCCTGTGGGGGGCACTGGGTGCACAAAGATAAATAAGGCCCTGCCCCTGCCCTGAAAGGGCTCCCAGCCTAGGGAAAGGTGGAGACAAGTCAGTGCAATGGCACAGCCAGAAGAGATTGCCATGGGCGTTCCCCGGTGGCCTAGTGGTTGGGATGCCGAGCTTTCACTGTTGTGGCCCAGGGTTCGATCCCCGGTCAGGGAGCTGGGATCCCACAAGCTGCGTGGTTTGGCCAACAAAACAAAACAAAACGGAATAGATTGCCATGGAGCCACCGTGGCGGGAGTCTCTAATGCTGGGTTCTCTCTTCTGGGGTGTGGGGTCGGAGAGCTATGACGCTGAGCTCACAGGTTCACCTCATGGTCAAGGTGAGGAAAGAGAAATGGACTGGGGTAAGGACAAAAGAGACAAGAGCAAGAGAGCCTGGTATGGGGTGCTCAGATACCTTCAGAAAGGCAGAGTACTGAGGGGCCAGGTGAAGGGGAACTAGAACCTGGAGATCTTTTTCTCCTCTGCTTTGGGGGTGAACATGAACTTCCATCTGCATACAAACGTGGCACTTCTGACAGTTCTCTGGCAGTATAGCTTCTCTGGTGTTAAAGTTCTGAGGATGTAGCTGAAAGGATCTATTGGTTCCGCTTCTGCCCAACAGTTCTCAATGTCAAGAGACTGGTTTGTGGTTCCAAGGCAGGAGAAACAACGGACTTTGATGCCGTAATGCTGAGTCTAAGTCTTAGACCAACCAAGGGTGGACCCTGACAGCTGGCCCTTCAGAAACATAAAGTAGATTGGGGCAGAGTGACAAGCTACAGCTACTTCCATATGGAGTACGTTTTACTAAACATTACAGCTCAGAGAGGTGCTACGGGAAGGGGTTTATTCAAAGAAACAGACGTACATGCAAAGGAAAGAGCCCGGACCCTCCAGACATCATGATGCTGAGGCTGTGGCATCATAGCTTCCTGGAGTCTCAGTACTAAGGGCAAGTGTAACGTGTCAGGGGAAGACTGGAGAAACCAGGAAGTCACACAAAGGTCCACCTGGTCCTTCTTTCTTCCTTGGCGTAGGACCACATGGGAATCTTACCGAAGAGATAAGAACATCTCCTCTTTCTAACAATTAAGTCTTAGACTATATATGGCTGGATCGCCACGTCTCTTAAGTCAGGCCATTATTAAGTCAGATCTGCCCAGGTGAGTGGCCCAGTAACTGGCCACCCACCAGTCTCCCCCTCTAACCTTATCCTCCACACTGACATGATTTCCTAAGGTATCACTCAAATCCCATGTCTCCTCTAGTAAGTAACGTTGAAGGGTTACAAGATCAAGTCCACCCCAGGCTGGCATTTAAGGCCCACTGTGGTCCAATCCTAATCCATCCACCACAACGTCTTTTCACACAATTCCTAACACATCTCCCACCTCCCCTTCATCTTTTTGAATCCTATCTTTCCAAGTCTGGAGACCGGAGAAACCAGGAAGTCCACTAAAGCCACAGCTGGTCCTTCTTTCTTCCTTGGCGTAGGACCACATGGGAATCTTACCGAAGAGATAAGAACATCTCCTCTTTCTAACAATTAAGTCTTAGACTATATATGGCTGGATCGCCACGTCTCTTAAGTCAGGCCATTATTAAGTCAGATCTGCCCAGGTGAGTGGCCCAGTAACTGGCCACCCACCAGTCTCCCCCTCTAACCTTATCCTCCACACTGACATGATTTCCTAAGGTATCACTCAAATCCCATGTCTCCTCTAGTAAGTAACGTTGAAGGGTTACAAGATCAAGTCCACCCCAGGCTGGCATTTAAGGCCCACTGTGGTCCAATCCTAATCCATCCACCACAACGTCTTTTCACACAATTCCTAACACATCTCCCACCTCCCCTTCATCTTTTTGAATCCTATCTTTCCAAGTCTGGCTTAAGTACCACCTATTCTGAAAATCCTTCCCAGATCCGCGCTGAGAGAGGAGGGGCTGTGAGTTTGAGAAGAAAGGGGACCTAAGTGATATTTAAGGAAATGATCCAGACCTCCTTGGCAAAGCCTTCCTGGACCCCCAACCTCACCCCCATCTATACCAAACTCTCTCACCTCTGAACTACAGCACTTATCATTGTTTTCTTCCCCCAACCCCTGCTTTATTGAGATACGATGGACATATAACATTGTGTAAGTTTAAGGTGTACAATATGATGATTTGATACCTCTGTGTGTGTGTCTGTGTATTGCAAAATGTTTACACCATAAGGCAAGTTAAATCCTTCACCTTACTTGATTACCATTTTTGTTGTTGTTATGATAAGAACATTTAAGATCTACTCTCTTGGCAACTTTCAAGTATACAAGAGTTATTGTTAACTATAGTTGCCGTGCTGTACGTTAGATTCCCAGAACTTATTCCTCATATGACTGGAAGTTTGTACACTTTTGACCAACATCTCGTTTTCTCCAACCCTGAGCCTCTGGCAACCACCAATCTACTATCTGTTTCTAAAAGTTTGGCTTTGTTAGATTCTACATATAAGTAAGATCATACAGTATTTGTTCTTCTCCATCTGACTTCTTGCACTTAGCATAATGCCCTCAAGTTTCATCCAAGTTGTCACAGATGGCAGGACTTCCTTCTTTTTTATGGCTGAATAATGTTCCACCACATATATAACACTTTATGCATTCATCCATTGATGATGGATATTGTTTCCATGTCTTGGCAATTGTGAATAATGCTGCAATGAACATTGGGGTGCAGCTATCTCTACGAGATAGTGATTTCATTTCCTTTGGATAAATACCCAGACATGGGATTACTAGGTCATATGGTAGTTCTATTTTTAATTTTTTTTTGAGGAACCTCCATACTATTCTCCATAGTGACTGCACCAATTTATATTCCCACCAACAGCAGCACTGATCATTTGTACCTCTCCTCTTTGAGGTCTCCCTGAGTGGGACCTTGGAGCAGAGAACTAATGTAAGGTAAATTGGGAACAGATTATGGAAGGTCTTGAATGCAAGCTGAGGAGCTGAACCTTACAGACCATTTTTAAGCAGGCAAATGATAAGATCAAGATGATGTTTCAGGAAAATCAATCTGGTGCTGTGCAGAATAAATTAGAGACATAGTTTGTACCCAGAAAAATCAGGAGAATATTTCAGTAATTCGGGAGTGAGGAGATAAGAAGCCAAAGGTGGTATCAGTTGCAATGAAAAAGAATGTGAGAAGCACTGTAGAGGGAAAATGAACAGGACTTGGCAACCTAGTGGACGTGGAGTAAAGGAAGGGGAGTTGTCAAGATGAGCCAGGGCTTCAAGCCTCTGTTACTGGAACAACATTATTGTCATGCTTTCATGTGTTCATTTTGCAAACGTGTATTAAGCACACAGTGGGCACAGAGGTAAATAGTAGAGAAATGCCTGTCTTTACAGTTGTTGGTTTTTTTTTGGCCATGCCATGCAGCTTGTGGGATCTTAGTTCCCTGACCAGGGATTGAACCTGGGCCCCTGGCGCTGAAAGTGTGGAGTCCTAACCACTGGACTGCCAGGGAATTCCCGAGAAATGCCTGTCTTTAAAAGCTCACAATCCAGTGGGAGATAAATGTATATTTATAACCAGGTAAAATGTGAAAGTGCCTTAAAAGAGGCAGACAGCATTAGTGGCAGAGTGAAAGAACCACTGAGAGAAGTCAGGAGGATTAGCTGCATTGCAGGAGTGACTGCAAAATAATACATGCTCAGTAAACAGAGGCACCCTGCATTTTCCACACCATCCAAGTGTGAGACCCACAGAAAGATCTTCTGCTTCATTACATTCTGATGGTTGGGTTTGGAAAGAGTTGCCAAATTTCAGCATTAAAAATACAACACTCTCATGGGGCTTCCCTGGTGGCGCAGTGGTTGAGGGTCCGCCTGCCGATGCAGGGGATACGGGTTCATGCCCCCGTCCGGGAGGATCCCACATGCCGCGGAGCGGCTGGGCCCGTGAGCCATGGCCGCTGAGCCTGCGCGTCCGGAGCCTGTGC